>NW_019727139.1:210265-212414 GCF_002891405.2 Cryptotermes secundus | reverse complement strand
CGACGCAGCCGCAACGTACTCTGTACGTAGCACATGAGCTTACAACTAGTGTGAATCACCACACTCAAGGACAAACATAGATAAGACGTCTCAGCTGACAGGTATAGTGCGTGGACCTGCCAGAAGACCACACTTCTCAGGCCATTATCTTTGTAACCGTTCAACTTTGGACATAGGTGTTTTGGGTTATATCGGCATACTTTAACATAAGGAACACTCTCCCAAAGTTTGGCACATTCCTCCTGGGACACTCTGTATATATTTTTCATACTCCATAATTATGAATGATAGTAAGTGCACTGAAACTGCTGAGAAGTTGTGTGTACATGTGACCATTATCAGTTTGTTTATATTCATAATACAGTCAACACTGATAATGAAAGTGAGAAATCAAAAGCTTTTAGGAGCATTAAATTATCATTTATGGACAGGCTGTATATTTATTCATGGTTTATTCAGTTACACATTCAGTATCTCAGACTATGTAGTGTTGAATGAAGGGATCATTCAAGGAAAAACAAATTGTAAAAGATGTGAAAGGAAGTAGTTTGGGCCTAAATTGAAAAAGTATCCCAGCATTTTACTGGAGGGAATGATAAAAACTGCATCATCCAGATGCATGTGGATGCTAATCTGGCTCACTTATTGCATCACAGTATGATGACTTCATGTTGTGCAATGCTCATATGATTTATTGTTGACTCACAAATTTTAAGTAGAGAAGGTTGATACACCTGTCACATGACTGACTTGTTTTCAGGATGTACCTAGTTCAAATCTTAGCCAGTTCACTGCCTGTCCTCAGGTCTTTTATGGTTTTCTTCCATCCATCTAGGAAAACCTCAGGATCATGACTGTCCAAAGGTTTATTGGACATTCTCCATTGTCTGGGGTATAGTTGACATGTAGGTTTTGGGAAATGGCTCTGTTCCTACATCAGGTGTCAGCGGATGAAATGTTCCTACTCAGCTGGGCAAATCAGAAGGAGCCAACTTTCTACAGGACCAACTGAGTAGGATGCATTCCCTCCTTACATGTAATAACAGAAATAGGGCCACTTGAATCCAATCCACATCTATGCTTGCCATGCTTCCTGTATTATAAGAAATTTACCATATTTAAGATGGAAAAATTTGAGCAGGCTGTAATTGTCCTCAATTTTAATAACATGATGAATTGTGTGTGTGCAAAAATATCTTTGTAGAAATCAGTAATGGAAATATTCTGTGTGGTGTAGGGCAGATGTTGTTGTATGTTTATAGGAAATTTTATCCACTGAAGGAAATCCCAAATATGTTCAAAATAATATCATAATTCTTAGCATTACACGATCCAAAATTTTTGTTGAAATAGTGTTTTCAATGAGATGGAATGAAAGCAGAAATACATGTGTATTGTTGAAATCCTGGAAACACAATGCACCCTTCACACTCTATTTAAGGTAAATTTTAATATTATCCTGACACTGAAGCCTAGGTCTGCCAAATAGTATCTTACTTTCAGGTTTTCTGATTAAAAGTATTCCCACACTTCTCATCCTCCTTGATTTGATCACACTTATAATGTCAATGAACTGTACAAACTGTGAAACTCCTCATTATATAATTTTCTCATTCTTCTACTACTTTTGGAGTCAGGATATCTCAGTCAGTATAGTAACAGGCTGGACAGCTGGGGTTCGATCTCCAGTGGGGGCAAGAGATTTTTCTCTAATTCACTGCATCCAGATTGGCTCTGGGGCACACCCAGCCTTCTGTACAGTAGGTACCATGGATACTTTCCTACGGGGTAAAGCAGCGGGGACACGAAACTGACCACTCACCTTCATCAAGAGCCAAGATCAAGAACAGTGGAGCTATACCTCCACTCCCAGATATGTCTTCATGGTATGGTGCTTAATTAAGCAAGAACAGAGACAGGTTTACCTTTTTTTGCCCCATTACTTTCTCTCTCCCAAACCCAAATATCCCCCTTAGCATTTAATTCGCAAATACCTTCATGTATATATATATACAGGGTGTCCCAGGAGGAATGTGCCAAACTTCGGGAGGGTGTTCCTTATGTTAAAGTATGCCGATATAACCCAAAACACCTATGTCCAAAGTTGAACGGTTACGGAGATAATGGCCCGAGAAAAGTGTGGTCTTCT
>NW_019727139.1:203925-210062 GCF_002891405.2 Cryptotermes secundus | reverse complement strand
GTAAATAATTTACGAAATGTGCATACGTGGTCCCATAATAATCCACATGAGATAATGGAAACGAAATTCCAAAAGAGATTATCCGTGAATGTAGGTATAATAAGAGTTATGTGGTCGGCTCATAGCGCAGCCATATTACGTCATCGCACGCCAGTCATGTGTTATGTATACTGCTTGGAAACCTAAGGACAATTATGACATGGCGAGCGAGTATTTTGTACTTCAATTTTATGGCTTTCCGTCACTCACAAGTTGGTTTGATGTTACGTACATTATTAACATTACAGAATCCACATATTCCTGCCAGTTTTAATATCTATTTTGTAATCAACAAGTGTGTAACCCCGGTCAAAGTTTGACACTTCTCTGGCCATTATCTCCGTAACCGTTCAACTTTGGACATAGGTGTTTTGGGTTATATCAGCATACTTTAACATAAGGAACACCCTCCCGAAGTTTGGCACATTCCTCCTGGGACACCCTGTATATATATGAGTACAAGAAAAATATGTCCATTAAATTAATGTATTTAACTATTAAAAATTAAAGCCCAAACAGTTCCGGTGGAAGTCAGAAGATTTTAAGAAATTTCATTACATTTTGTGGATATTTTGACATAAATGTAAACAAATGTTCAAATGCTGTTGTAGAAATGCCCACTGACCTCTGATAGCTGCATTTGGACTGTGTATGGTTGGCAGGTACCTTCTCCGACCAAAAAGTGTCTCTGCATATCCTTTCTTACGACAGTGGGCTACTGTATCCAGCAAGAACTGCTTCACACCTGACATAGAAACATATCTTTATCTTTATCTTATGTGAGCATTCAAGAACATGTTGATAATTCTTGCTATTGTTCTTTTGCAAACATATACACATCTTCAAAGGCAGCTTCTTATTACAAATGCAAATTACATTTATTTGCTATTTTGGCCTATATTCCTTATTTGATACAGAATGCTACGCTTGTAGGATCATCATATCTGTATGTACATCAGTCTGTGTCTACACTGTATTGGTACAACTGGAGATACAGCATAGGAATCACTATTTCTTCAGGGTAGAGTCCTCCTTGAGAAGTTAATAGTTGTTCAGCTAACGAAGAAATTTCCCCCCTTTTATGGAATCTGAAGGTTCATTACTGTATTCACAAGATCCTGCCACTGAACCCTATTCAATCACAGACATATCTAGTCCACATCCTCAGATCTTATTTTTTCAAAACCCATTTTAATATTCTCCTCCCCAAAAACCTGTCTCCCACATGTTCTCTATCTTCAGGTTTCCCAATTGAAATTCTGAATACAATTATTATATTGCCCATGCATACTAAATGCCCTGGCCATCTCATCTTCCTTGATTTGATCATCCTAACAATATTCTGTGAAGACTACAGGGTATATAATTAACAGATCATTAACTGTATAATTATTAATTTATAGTACTTGTTAAGACTCATTGTACAGACTCAAGCCATGCAATTTCTTCCTTGAAATTCTTGTTAACCACTGATGTTTCTACTTTGATGTATGTACATTTGCCCAACAAATTTGGCTGTGACAAAATTGTTAAGGTAGCTGTTAAATCCTTTACTCTTCCTAATGTGATAAAACAGGAAAACTTAATGTCCTGCTCCATCAAATGCAATAGAATTAAAAGAGTCCTGCCCTTCTAACACTGTAAAATCTTTTTAGAATTTGAATATTTGGAAAATTATGGGCCGACAGCAGCATGCACTGGTATTTTAAATGGAAGAGATCAAATATTAATATGTTACTGGATATTATGTTTTTATTAACATTTTAAATTGCTTTCCTGAAAGCCTTCAGTTAAGATTTTTGACATCTCTGGTCTTTGTCCATCTGCTAGTGGTAAAGGAATTCACTTCAGAAATTCAAGGACACACGGAACAAGATAATTCCCTTTATTCTCAAATAGGAAAGGATGTGATGGCAAGCAGAGGGGCTCTACTGTGTAATGCAGATTCCAAAGCAAATATAGAAAGTTCTAACTTTGTGAGATATGAATGCCTTACTTGACCAAATCACCCATAGTGCAATCATAGAAAAGCACTCCATGTTTTTTACTCTTTTACCTTTCTCTTTAATTGACACTTTTATATTTAATGTTGATTATCTCTTCTTTGTTCATTAGTTGCTGCCAAAGGGGAAGAAGATAAATTCTCTTTGTAGGGTAAAATGTATTTGTAGTTCTGTGTGTAAGTAAGCAATAAATATAGCACTGGCTTCTTTGTCTGCCCCTTTCAAGCTTCATATATTTTATCATGGTTTCCAAAAGAAATTTAATACTATGACTGTCTTAGTTCTAGACAATCAATTGCTACCCTACTTTCATATTTTTTGTCTGATTCAACTTCTGATTATGCATTCTGTAATTCATTTGTACACCAGATAGCAAATTCAGCTTAGTAAGAGTAAAAGTAAATTGTTACATCTAAAAACTGAAGAATCTCAATGATAAGCGGCCTCCGTAGTTTAGGGGTAATGTTCCCACCTCGTGACTCAAGGTACGCAGGATCAAACCCGGCGGAGGTCGTGGAATTTTTAAGGGCGGAAAAATTCAGGGAACAAGTCCTCCAGGAGGGACTTTAAGCCGTGGGTCCCATGTCGTAGCTTTACGGCACGTAAAAGAACCTCATGTCCCAAGGGGACCTCTAAGCGAAATTCAGGACATTTCCTGGCCAACAGTAGTCTCTAACGCCTCTGGTAGATGGGGGAAGCATCGAGATACCGCTGAGCCAGTAGAGGCTGAACTCGCTGGCTGAGTCGGGACTGATGGTACGCACCAGTACTGGTAGGGAATAGAGACTGGTAGAATATCACAGGGGGACGCACAATGGACCAATATCTGGTCTAAGTGCATGGGGAAACCCACCCTCTCCAATGACAACAACAACAACAACAACAACAACAATCTCAATGATATGTAGAGATGTTTTGCCAAATGAATTATTCAGTATAATATGCAAATTTTCTGTTTTATTATATAACTATGGCATATTTTATCATAGCAAAGACTACACAATGCCACAGAGGTCATACCTGGATATGCATTCTTGAATGAATCCATGAAGACTGCTGCTTCCCTCTCTTCCACCTGCAGTTGTTCCCCAAGAGCCTTTGCTCCCATTCCGTAGATCATTCCATAGCACACTTGTTTTGCCCACTGACGCTGTTCAGTCGTCACCTAAAATATGGCATACAACTTCTTTATTAAAACTGTCACAACACAACTATATCAAGGTCAGTGCCGAGTTTTGGCCCTGCTACATGTTTCGGCTATTAATAGCCATCATCAGGCAAATGCATGGCTAACATATATACACCACTGAACTGCAGTACTAATAAAACTGGATACAATAATATTAATTATATTAAAATACTTAACATAAAAATACAATAAATTAGATATATAAAACAAAAGTATAAAACAGGAATAAAGTTCTTCGATTGATGCTTTACATCATCGAGTCAGTCATTGGTGTCTGTGATTTTGTTGCGTTCCCACGGACAACTTGGAGTATTCTATATTTTGTGTGTATATAAAAAACTGTTATTGGAGGCTGGGTCGAATACCTCCACGACAGTCCTGTGAGTTGCAGGCCTTTACCTCTAACAAAGTTAAAGAAAATGTGAATCTGTGTGCTGGTAATACAAGTCCACCAGTGCAGTGTGGGTCCCACATTAAGCTGAAGGTGTCCTCTGTCAGCCACTATCATCCTAATATTGAGGGACAAAATTGAAATAGAACCTAATAGGTGCATTCATTTAACATCTTGATACCAATCTTTACCCTAGCCAGATGAGCAGGGGGCAGGATACTCGAAGACCTGGATGCATAAGGCACAGATGCAAACAAGTAAGCTAACATGAAAACAAATTGTATTTAATAAACATATGAAAATTATGAAAGAAATGCCAATTCAATATGTGAGCTTAAATTTATGAAGAAAAAATTGTTACCATCAATTTTGGCCCATTAATAACACATCAAACACAGATTTCAGTGCCTGCTGTATTTCTCCTTATCTCGTAAATGGCCTTTAGTTTCTACCTGTTTCTTCGCCAGGAATTAGCAGAAAAGTTATATGTTCATAACCATAACTGACCTCTTATTGCAATCTAAGAGCACATCTATCATATCTAGGAATACCATCATAAATGTGAAATTAGTATTCTTACATCTGTTTCTGAAATTTGATTCCAAATGGCAGAAACTCTACGAAACACATCACTGCCTGAGTTAAGAACTGAACACAAAATGGAATCCTTTGCCAGATGGGCCAGTAAACGTAACTCCAACTGGCAGTAATCTGCTGACACAAACACCTTCCCTGCAATCAGAAGATCATCTGATTTATCCCCTTTCCACACCAGTTCACTCAGCCCTGCAGATTACTAAGGCACTACCACCATCAGAGAAAACAATACATACACGTTAATTTAAATGTTTTACCTTAAATAAGTAGGGTAAGTTGCCAGTAAGATGATGCTTTGGGTCTGTAAGAAAATTGAACTTTAAATTACAGAAACAGTACAATATTATATTTAAGCATCCTGTTTCACTCTATACGATATATGATATAAACTCCATCCTAAGTGCAACAATTTATTGTAGGTCTTTCGTCTTGCTTTCTTCTACACTACATGATTCGGCCATCATCAGGTGTATGCACTCACGTAGCTGTTACACTGTACTTAGTTTAAAATTTAAAAACACAGTCTTCCCAATTGTTCCCTTCATCGTTGCTAACAGAATCTACTTCGCTGATATTTGTCTGATTCATACATTATCTTTGTTACCTATACACGTCAATTTTGACTTTCATGAACTGGCACTTTTAAAATCTTCAGTTCGAATTTTAAAAAATTCCTTTAAAATTTTTTCCAAATTTTAAAATTTTAAATTCTCGGGGTTACTCACCCTATGTCTGCAGTGCTGCAGCGGCTACTTCTTGTTTTCAGCACTGTACAGGTGTTATTCTGTGTAGGCTCCCTGTGTGCGTGCCGCTGCTTATCTTTACTATGTGTCAATAAATTGTTGCGCTTAGGACGGAGTTTATATCATATACAGAAACAGTAGTTAGACATTTTGATAATTCCTAAATTTTTCATAATAATTTTAGCTGTCATTTTTAATTCCACCAGACTCATAGCTACTTTCCAAATTGCCCAATTCATTACCATGATACAATTAATGTTCACCAAAAAATATAGCTGTCAGTATGAAGATATGAACAAAGCATAATTTCTTGAGATGATATTGTGTGCTTATTTATAGCACATACTGAACATTAGACAAATTTAATCTAGCAAATTTCATCTTCATAAAATCAAAATTTGTATAGTTTTCTTGGGTAAAAATATAAATTTCCCACATTAATCTCATTCGGGGGGAAATTGCTTAATGAGAAGCTTCATAGTTTGTACTCCTTACCAAATGTTATTAGGATGACCAATTCAAGGAGAGTGAAATGAGAGGTACATGCAGCATGCATAAGAGAAGAAGAGGAATGCACACAAAGCTTCAGTAGGAAAATCTGAATGAAAGAGACTACTTAGAAGATGTAGGCATGAATGGAAGGATAATATTAAAATTAATTTTAAAGAAATAGGCTGGGATCATGTGGATTGGATTCATCTCACTCAAGATAGAAACTGGTGGTGGACTGAGATAGACTTGAAAGGATTCTGACGATGGTGTATACTGTACTTCTTTTGGACTTATCCATCGTCTGGTATGTAAAAGACAAAAGACCACGACGTTTCGGAGACTGGATCTATCTCCGTCTTCAGGTGGGTAGGGAAGGATAAACCTATTCAGTTGGGTCCGTTAGAAAGAGCTAGTCTCAATCACTGGACAAACCCCGGTCTGTAGAAAAACAACCTATGAACAACCGACAACCGGTTCCATCAGTGGGAGAAAAGAATAAAATCACAGTAAAGACATGATAGAAAATTTGTGCCAAGCATGCACATGTCAACAATGTAAAATAAAACAGAAGTATAGGTTAAATCCATGAATTCAGTTAAAAACGAAAGTAAAAACTGGATAATGCATGCCTAATCTGTGTGGATAAAGAATCGTGCCACCATGGCGACTTCCGGGAATCAGAC
>NW_019727139.1:144217-203661 GCF_002891405.2 Cryptotermes secundus | reverse complement strand
AGATTAGGCATGCATTATCAAGTTTTTACTTTCGTTTTTAACTGAATTCATGGAATTTAACCTATACTTCTGTTTCTTTACATTGTTGACATGTGCATGCTTGGCACAAATTTTCTGTCATGTCTTTACTGTGATTTTATTCTTTTCTCCCACTGATGGAACCGGTTGTCGGTTGTTCATAGGTTGTTTTTCTACAAACCGGGGTTTGTCCAGTGATTGAGACTAGCTCTTTCTAACAGACCCAACTGAGTAGGTTTATCTTTCCCTACCCACCTGAAAACGGAGACAGATCCAGTCTCCGAAACGTCGTGGTCATTTGTCTTTTACATACCAGACGATGGATGAAGTCCAAAATAAGCCAAAAGAAATACTGGTGGTGGACAGTTGTGAACATAGTAATGAACATTCAGGTTCCATAAAATTCAGGAAATGTCTTGAGTAGCTACGCAACTGTTAACTTCTGAAGAACTCTGGTCTGTTTAGTTAGCTATACTTAATCTCATAACTTCTTTACAATATGTGAAAATTGTAATGACACATCTAAGACTGTATTGCTGCAGTAGGGATGAAGGAATACTCAAACACATTGTATCCACCATGCATCAGTTTACTTCATTCACTCAGTACCTATGCAGTGTAGTTAAGGTTAGCAGTCTTGCTTTATATTTAGGATGTCCTCCTTCCAAGAGAATGTTGGGCTAGTACCTTGAGATAGGTCATGACTACTTACTTCCACATACTTTATAATTGTAATCTATGCATCTAAAAAGAGTCCTGTTAAATAACTTCAGAACTAATCAACTGACCAACCCACTGATTGGCTGACTGACTTACTGACCGACCAAACAAGTATGACATTTGCAAACTTAGGTTCTGTCCATAAAATCTTCATGTATTAGTCCAGATATTAAAATATGAATTGAAAGTTGCATAGGTTATTGACAGGAATGTTTTCGCCATATCACAGATTCTTTAATAGTGAGAGCAAAGCTAAGAGAGCTGAAATCTTTAGAGGCAAGTTGATGAATCATTATGTAATTGACCATTTGATTTGTTTCATTCTGGTCCATCACACTAACAATTACAAAGACAAAACAACTCTATCCAGTGTGACTAGTTAAGTTTTACTACTTGAAAACTTAGCACCCTTACATGTTTCGATCCTTACGGATCATCTTCAGAGGGAACATCAATACTTATTTGGAAACTACTATCACAATAGGTGTTCTGAGTGCTAAATTACATGCACACACAATGCCTGGAATACACAATATACACAAAATCCAATTTTTTCATAATCACAGCAGCTTTCCTGGTATTAAAGTTTTTAAAACTATGTTGTTTAAGTTAAAATTTATAAACCAAGTAGGTTCGTGTCACTTCTCCTATCGCCTTTCTTGAAGGGGGCCTGTCTATCTTGAGAAGGAGATTCTTAGTATCGTCCTGTAATTGTTCGTGGCTTGTTGTGTTGTTTTCACAGTGTCTCTGTAATTGACCATTAGTGATATCCATTCATTCCAAGTTTTCCAAGGAGTATATTCTGGGAACCATTGGTCTCTAAGATACTTCAGAGGGCAAGAATTAATATTTATATCTATGAATTAAATTGTGACATGAGGGCTAAAAGCCAGAATAATGGAGACAGAAGAGATGGCTATTGCTAGGGAATGGCTCGGTAAACACACTTCCGCGGCAACAGATATGAATGCAAAATAGAAGAACTGTTGGAGGTTGTGTTTTCTATGCGGTCCATGCAGAGGCTGCATAAGGAGAGCCAATTTGAGCTTTAATACAGACAAGTTGTGAGTTCAAAATGTGTGCTAGACTGCGACAGCAAGTGGTGGCCTGACACAGCAAGGAGGCAGTCAATGGTCAGGAATTGTGGCCATGAGGAGTTAGGAGATTCAGTAGCCATTACGGATGTGAACACAGAAGCTGAGAAATCTACATGGTTGGGAGCCATTACCAGGCAATGCCTAGTGAAACTACAAAACACTCAGTGTGTGCTGTAGCAAATTGTAAGTGTAAAAATTAGTGAAAAACCTATAATTACTTGTAGTTGAAAGATATAACAATCCAATAAATTCAATTAGCAATCCGAACTCTGTGTCTAGTCACTTAACATGTGACAAGGTGATAGAAAAAATGGTAAACATTTTGAGGGGGAGAGAGTAAAATCTCACATTTAGGTGTGAACACATTGTTAGTAAATCTGGAAAACTTAAACAAAATAAAAACTTCAGAAACTCAATGTAAAAATGATCTGTAATAATAAAATTGAATTTTTTGCATATAAGTATCACCTTACCTTGTCCTGGGACAAAAGCTGATCTCATGCTAATGGATATAGGAACTTCTGCTTTTGTTTCATCTATTACAATTTCAAAATCTCTTGGAATATTCTGGAGATTTGGCTCATGCATGGAGATGCGTCCAGTAGCCGTGTGAATTACTGAGCTGGTAAACATTCGCTCACTAGTCTGTCCAGGAGCCAGCAATGGGTATAATGTCTGTAATTGATGACCAGACTTCAACAAGTGTCTCATGAACTTGGATAATGAACATGAACAAACATCAGCCCAGAAACATGGCTTTTGCTGCCGCCAATATACACGTAGAATGTATTCTCGGTATAACAAGAATTATTTTAAAGTCTTTAAGATGTTCCTATGACTAAAATACATAATCTTTGTGCCCGTTTCCCAGTTTCTAAGTACATAATCAAAATACAGCACCGAGGTTTACAAAAAAATTTAAATAATCCTCCCCACAAAACCATCAAGTATGATGTTACCTTGGTAACTAGAGCATTCAACTTTCGCCATTGTAAGATAAGTCCTGATAATGGATGATCCTGTTTAATCTTCATTAGAGCCTCCTTACTGGTGCTAGGACATCGATGTTTTGAACTCAGTTTGCTTGTAGTCAGACCCAGCTCCCTATAAAGAACCTGCAAAAGATTAAGTATTGTAGCATGTAGACCCATTACTAGGTAGCAACCATGAAGGAAACAGATTTCTGTGGCAGTGAGCTAATGCACAACAACAAAGGAACTGCTGGAAACAGAGTTTTCTACGCGGTCAGTGCCAAGGCATTATATAACGAGGACACCAGCCGGGAAGTAGCCATTTGTAAGTCTGTGGAGGGAAGACTATGAGGTTGGTGTGAGATAGCCACCAGCCTGGGAGGTAGTCAGTTGGAGCAGGAATGGAGTTGTGGAATATTCACCGGACAGCAATGATGTGAGCACAGAAGCTGAAGAATCTCCATCGTTAAAATCTGTTACCAGTAAACAACTAGTGAAAGCAGATTGAGAAGGTTTAACGTGTGCTGTAGTGATTTGCAAGTGTGGAGATTGGTGGTAGTGTTATACTCATAGTACTTATTAATTGCAGGTTACAGATGTCCAGTAAATCTAATGTCCAATGAAAACTCCATCTATAGTCACTCTATGTCATGACAGTATACTATAGTTATGTGGAAGTCTTCATGATTTAAGGTTTGAGAACAGGATGATGAGGAGAGTACTGGACCTAAGAGGAAGGAAATAATAGGAGCAGGGAGAACTACATGATGAGGACCTTTGTTAACTTGTAATTTTCACAATAAAAGAGGATGAGGCAGTTGGTATATGTGGCATGCTTGGGAGGGAAGAGAAAAACATACAAATTTCAGGTAATAACGCCTGAGGTAAAGAGTCCATTTGAAAGACTTAAGATGGAGGACAATATTAAAATTCAGAGTAAAGAAAAAGGATTGGAGGGTGTGCACTAGATTCATCTGGCTTAGGCTCTTCTGAACATGGCAGTAAACTTTCAGGATTCATAAACTGCTTGTAATTTCTTGAGAAGCTGAGCAACTGTTAGGTTCTCAAGGACTCTGCTCCATTTAATTAGTTAGTTAGAAAGTTAGTGCTCTACAGGCTGGCGACCATTTACCTCCAGAAAGATTCTTGGTACTCATTTCTGTTAGAGGCTGAGTCAACCCCAGGGCCATAGTGCGGCTGGAAGAATTAGGTCAATTGAAAAATCCAGTGACCTCATCAGAAAACTGTCTAGTATACTGATAGGGTAAAGTTATCCCTGTGCTTAACTAATTAAGCACTATGCCATGAAGGCGTATGGGGGAGTGGCTGTATAGTTCCACATTTTTTTCCTTGGCATTAGCTGGAGGTGAGTGGTCAGCTACACGCCTCAGCCGCTTTAACCCCCCAGTAACCACTGAATAGGTAGGGCAAACCCCAGAGCCAGTCTGGACGACATAGAGAAGAGAAAATTCTTGACCCTACTGGGACTCGAACTCTGACCTCTTAGTCGTCCAGCCCATAGCCAGTAACTATAATGACTGAGCTATCCTGGCTTCCCTAGTATACTGATAACAATAGGAAATTCATTTTGCAATTTCACTGGGCTCCATGATTAGTATAATATTATGGCATGTCTGCTGAAAACCAGAATTTGGAAGCCACTTCTACAAATTTTAATGCCAAAAAAAAATTTATGCCTAAACAGTGTCACCTGTGTGCAGTTCATTAGCATTACATTAGTAAATCTAAGGTTTACATATTCATAAATGCACATTTGGAAAGTATATAGGCTACATTCTGCTCTTTATTGATGAAGACACTGATGTTCCTAAACAGTAATGTTAACTATCGGGATTCTAAAATTCATTTGAATAAGGAATATCAAGAGTAGAAGCATCTCAAAGTTCATCACATACAACTAAGTAATGTCATGGAATGATCCTTCTTCAGAAGCTAACAGTCACTCAGTTTGTCCAGAAATATTTTTCATAGAATGCATACCATTGGACATTATTCTGGTCTGAACAAAACCAGTCCACAACCCCAGACTGTATTTCTGTAACATCCATTTTCATATAATTTACTTATGCCTAGGCTTCCAAAAGAGTCACTTCCCTGCAGAACTTCAAGCTAAAATTTCATGTGCATTTGTCATCACTCTCATGGATGCTACATGTCCAACTGATCAATGACATACACATTGAAAATGATGATGAAATTCTCAACTTTTCCCTACACAAGACATTATTCTAGCATTCAGGTGGGGATAGTCGGGAAAACAAACTGTCACTGAATGAGACCTGTTATTATTTCTTTTTATAATTCAATAATACCATTTTATATAATAATCATCAACACCACTTCACGTAACATGATAAATAAACTAATATTACAGTCTTCCTGGATGTGATACTGTGTAGTTTTATAGATGGGAACATAATGCCTCCAGCTTAAGGGTAAAAGATACCTGGAAGTTAGAGGCTTTATGTTCCTACAAAACATTAGTTCCCAACCATCAAACTATATGGTGTCACGTCCCAGAGGACCATAATCTTAATAGTCACTGCTGTGAAAACCTCAAATCTCATATAAATTAACTGTCTTCTGTCATCCCTTCATTACTGAAGGTAACTGCTGCTGATACTGCCACCCTTTACTCAAGACTCAACACTGTCTTTACCTTGCGTACGTCGGCAGATGACGTGAAAGAGAAAGTATGTCCCACTAACTTATATGCATGTTGCTCCAATGCTTTTAACTGTTGCTTCAGTACGTCATGCAAGCGTTCAGCCTTGTCTCTACTGAATCCAATGCCATTTAGCTCCATTTGTGCTAGGCACAGCAATGCTGGCATTTCAGTTTCTACAAAAAAAAAAATTAGCAATTCAAGAATTACTCATACAAACATATATTGCTATAAACTGCAAATAAAAAGCAGTCAAAGTCTAAGAGAGCCTGGGTAGTTCTGCAACATGAAAACTTATTCCTGGTGGATAGTGCAACAGATTTGATCAACGCATTGCCAGGCAACAACTCTGTAAACACAGTCCAACACACAACAATAGAGGAGGCTGTGCTTTCTGTGTCTCCAGTAATGTAATGCAGTGGTGGATGGTGGTCACATGACATGTTTCCTGTGATGTGTGTCCATTCCTTGGCTATATAAGTGACAGAATTCATTCAGTTTAGGGACAAGTCAGTTCTCGGTAGGAGATAGCCATGGGAAGTTTGTATTTGAAGAAGAGTACAAGAACAGCCTAAGAAGATTTAACGTGTGATTTGATGACTTTATATGTGCTATAGCACAGTGATATTGAGTGTGTGTGATTTAGTGAGACTTTTATAGTTCCTGTGTTATAAATCCATGAGGACTAGTGCAGACAGACTGAGAAGATTAGTGTGGAGTGATTGCAAATTGTGTAAATCGGCAATAGTGTTATAATTATTTGTAGTTACGACCTGTAAGTATCCAATAAATCCAATTACCAATCCAAAGCCACATCTTAGTCTCTGTGACACATGACAATATGTTAAACTTACTTAAAGCATGTTATGTTATTTATAAAGATGTTATTGCTTCTAGGTCAATTATTCTTGATGCTACAGAACAGTTTGAGCCCTCCCTCTTCAGAATCAAAATGCTATTTTCCATGACAAAGCACAACCAGTATTAACTTTTTATTGATAACATGTACAAAACATGACTTGTCTAAAAAACTGGGACTGCTGATCATGAAAATAATAGTCAAGTTCTAACACACACATTTTTAGTTATCCTCTATTTTTTTGTATGTAAGACATGTGATTGTACATACCATTTATTATACAGTTTAAAATAATTATGTATTTAAAGGAGAATAAATTTTATTCACTAATGGAACATCATTTTCTCATAGTATAGTTGACAAAAATATAAGAACACTAAGAAAAAAATACGAAAGTGGAAAGAGGGATGTTGTTTTGGCACAAAATTCAGTAAACAAAAATGTGACATGTTGAAAACTTTTGTATTCAGATCTGGAATTAGCATATCAGAATTAATTTAATAAATTAGTTTTCATTTGCATTACCAAAACTTTGTTCATTAGATTAATCAATACTCTAGAGCCAGAATATGTAGAGATGCATATATACGAACTTGGAAACGTTTTCTGAATCAAATTGGAAAACAGTTCAATGAATATATCATTCCTGGTTTCAATTTAATAGCCCTGAAGAATATTCTTTTTAGAAAAGGAAACACATGAAAACAAGTTTTTTGAACACACCACTCCACTGACCCCCATCATGTTGCCAGTGCCCTACACAGCCAGAAAATCATCAAAATAAGCTAAGAAATATTATCTATTTAAGCTTTACATCATGAGTCCCACAGATTTAGGGAATGCAAAATTATTCACATGGTGGCCCACAAGCCAAACCAAGCCTGCCTTTGTGGACTTTGGAAATAAAAAGATATGATCCTTTATAAACTGAGGACATTCATTAATGTACACTCTACTTTGTTTCAGGGTTTCTTACCACAGATGTCTCACATAAAACTTCACTCTTTTTAACGTTGAAAACGTTATTATACAAGGGGGCAAATGGAATGAAACTGTTAGTAACAGAAAATATAGAAATTTTCCATAAGTAACATAATATGTAACAATTTGCAATTATTGATACCTTCGCTCCTAAGTAACTGAGGTTCTATTGTTGACCTCGTTAACATGGAAATGTGCACAGAGAAGCACGCAGAAGAATCTGGACATATTGCAAGTGAAGTACATTAATGGATGTGAGCTGTACAGCTAATTCAAATTCGCTGTTTAGTGGATGATGCAATATTATAGGTAAGCTGGCAGCGTACAACATCACACATTGATAAGATGTCTGCTGGAATTAAGCTATAGGTATCCTGATAATGCGGCAAGTAATGAACTGGTTCTCTGGATTGATGAAACACATAAAAACTTATCTGCTGATTTTTAACACTCTAAAGATTACTGTAACTATAACACACAAAATAATGTCTTCAATGTCTGCTTGCTAGTCATTGCCCAGTAACGAATCTTACCTTCTTAACACTTCACAGCTGAATATTAAATTATTGAGCTGCCTTGTGAGTTCTATTATGAATGAATGAATGAATTGAATTCATAAATGAATTCTCTTTTATTAGTTCAAGAGAACCTAATATAAGCCACCACACTGAACAATTCATCTATTGGTCTCCTGTATCCGTTGTAGCAGAAATGCCTGGTGATCCCAAGATTCCTTGCATCTACAAAAACCTTTGCTAAATCTTTATTGACATGAGAATCAGTTTTAGTGAGCCAATGCCTAGCAAACAGACTTCTGCTTGTTCATTGCTATTCCAGATTTCAGGTGGTGTTTACCGAAACGGTGCCTAGGAAACGATGGTGGGAGTATTTGATACACCCCCCCCCCCTACAAACGGTAGAACACTGAGAGAGCTCCAACATTTTTAAATGTGGATAACATACCCTAAGATACTTACAAATTAGATGAAATCAACCAATGTTTTCAACATTAATCCTGGGAACCAAAGTTCCCCAGTGATTTTTAGGTAGAACCAAACCCCCCAAAATAAAATAAATTTAACCCTTACTGCCTGCCACATGAGCTGAAGAACCTGCAGAATGATTTCAATGAAACACTGTAGGCTGGCTACTTTTGGTATTACAGAGAGATATTGCATAAAACATACTGTTGTGTAACCTGAGCCTTGGGAGGGAGCATATGTGTGTGCACTGCTCTTTCAGGATACTTCTAAACTTTGTCACGCCCCCTATTGGTTTTCAGACTATTCTCAAACTGCCCAGAATGACTTTGCCTGTGTATAAATGTTCTGGAATTCCTGAGAGGGCAGTTGGGTTTCACTGTAAGCCAGAAGCAGCACATGAAGGTTAAGTGTAGAAAAAAAGATGCATATGGTGAGACAATTTAATTCAGTGGCAGCAGCAACAAGATGTAAGAAGCGAACAGTGCAATGGTGTACAGTGAAACAG
Source organism: Cryptotermes secundus (assembly GCF_002891405.2). Taxonomy (NCBI): domain Eukaryota; kingdom Metazoa; phylum Arthropoda; class Insecta; order Blattodea; family Kalotermitidae; genus Cryptotermes; species Cryptotermes secundus. The sequence goes on along the minus strand of NW_019727139.1, from coordinate 194,841 downwards.
TGGTGGACCAGACAGGCTTATATCAAGACCTTAAGTGGCTACTGACAATTAGGCAATTAACTGTACCAAGCATGGTAAATGTTACAAGATTCTGCACAGCAACAGACTCTGAAAGTATAATGTTCAGAAGTCTGACAGTTAGAAAATGAGTACTAAGATATTATGGATTAAGAATGTTTCATTACCAGCAACTAGAATAAGAAGCAACTTTTGGATTTGTAAATAGTACCTGTATAGATCCTATTCAGTTTCTTCTCTTCCAGACTGACATGCTGAGCCTGAACAAGTTCCCATGTGAGAGCCGCTTCAACACAAGCTCTCAGCCTAGCTGATGTTGGGCTCCTCCAGTCTAAAGCAGCACTGCCAACACCCCAGTAACTTCCTAACAAATCTGCTACATTTCCAGCACTACTGCCACAGTATTTTAATACCTGAAAAGGAGAGCTTAATATCATACAATTTGAACAGCATGTCTGAATCTATTGTGAGGATCCTGGACTAAATTTCTCAGCTGGTTCGGTTTATAAAATGCTAATAATTTAGGTGAACTGAAACATGACAAAGCAGGATTTCAGTTATTTATTTAATAGAAACTGGCATACCCAACCTGAGGCTCAAATATGATACAGAAAACATGTAAAAAAAATGTCTTGGCTGGCAGTGCCATAAAAATAACAACTTCACTAATGTTACAGATTTCCAATTCATTTCTGTATACAGTTCTTTCTTACCAAAATTGTGCGTGCATTTACTTTCCCTCTGTATGTCTGCTACATGCCTATCATGCCTAAACTTCAATTAGAAAGTTCTGATTATGCTAAATTGTTCCTAGATAAGTAAGTAATTACACAGAGCAAAGCCCTTCTTGAGGTGCTAACAGCCACTCAGGTAGTCAAGAAATGATCTGCATTTTTGAAACCCAGAGGTTTATTATTGTATTCACAAGCATCTATCCTATCCTGAGCCATATGAATCCAATATGATCCATTTTAATAATATAATAACAATTCATGAATTAGAAGAGTATTTGGAAACATGTAGACTTAAGTGGTTTGACCAAGTGAAATAAGTAACGAAGTAAAGATAGTGTGGCATGTCTGCTGAAAGGTAGAATTGTGGATCCAGAGAAACAGCCATTGCTAGGGAACGAATCTGTAAAGACAAACGTTACTGTGCAGTGGCTCAGTAGCCGTCAGTTTAAGGCCACAACAGACACACACACAAGAGAGTAACCCTGGGAAGTGGTGTTTTCTATGTGGTCCATGCCAATAGCTGTCATTCAACAATAGAAGAACTGTTGGAAGAGGTGTTTTCTGTGGGGTTCATGCTAAGGATATATAACGAAGACCAGCTGCCATTAGCTGTGAGTCAGTCAGTCTCAAGTAGAGTCAAGAGTAGAACAGAGTCCTGAGATGGCAGTTAGAGCAGAAGGAGGTTGGTGTGAGATGGCCACAAGCCTGTGAGGGCATGAGCCTGGAGGCAAAGAAACTTCCACCACTGAATGCCGCTATCAAGCAGCACAGTGAAGACTGTGACTGAAAACAATGCTCTGTGTGTGATAGTGATTTGTAAAGTATAGTCATGAGTTGTGTGCTAAAGTGTCCAGTAAATCCAACTGCCAATCCAAAGTCTGTCTATAGTCACTCTATCATGTGACCAAAATAGCACTGGAATTGAAACCGAAGTGGGAGAAGACCTGGGAAGGATGAGAACATAGATCCAGTAAAGTTACATCTGGAATGGAGACAAAGGATATGAACAGAAGAAATGACCTCAGATAGAAGTGATCAGTGCAAACATGTGCAATCTTAAAACAGTTTTCAAGTCATATGAACTACTTTTATTCTTTTACAGTCATTCACAACTAAAATTATATTAGTTTCATATAATACTGGTTATGTGTGACTGGAAAACAATGAAAGTATATCAAACAATAATAAAACACACACGTTGTTGAAATATAATAGTCCAATTGGCAAATACTAAATAGGGATGCAAAATATATACACCATGTACAATATATGAGGGCTATTAGGAAAGTAATCTGTTTATTTTAGGCAACTAATGTAGGAGAGGAGGAGAGCTTGTGCATGGGAGGGAGCATCACATGACTTATTGCCTTGTAAACCATCACATGACCAGTCGCCTAGCACTTGTTCTTGTCTCTGCAGAATGAGTTATAATGTGTCTTGCAATTGCTAATCCTGCTAGCTGCGAAATTTGCTCTGTTATCCAATTTACCATGCTGAAAACACAAGTGCGGTGGAAATCCACCGTGAATTATGCACAGTTTGCGGCCAAAATATAATGAGTCATGGAACTGTAAGACCATGGTGTAGAATGTCCAAAGATGGGTGAGCAAAGTGGTCAGCCAGCCATCTGTAGTGAGTGATGATATTGTTCAAAGTGTTGACCAAAAAATTTTTGAAAGATAGCCCTTCACAATTTCAGAAATTTTGTGTGAACTTTCACAAATTTCACACACTGTTCGCTATGCGATTATCAGAGTGTGGTTAGGTTGTTACAAGTTTTGTGGAAGACTGCAAGATGTTCCAAAAATGCCCATGGGTGTGCACAAAATGCAGAGAATGGCTTCAGCTTTGACTTTTTAGAGTGATATCACAAAGATGGCAATGAATTTCCAGTCACACTGTACAAAAACCAAGTGATGAAACCTGGGTTTCATTTGTGAATGATGAAGCAAAGCAGCAGTCAAAGCAATGGATGCATACACATTCACCAAACAACCCTGAAAAGCTTAAATGAACGTTGTCTGCCTTCCAGAAAGCCGATGGCAACTGTTTTCTGGGAAAGGAAAGGAGTACTGATGGTGGAATTCATGCAACAAGGGACCACAGTAATGTCAGAAGTGTAATGCATGTGAAACTGTAAAAAACAGCATAAGGCCATTCATGACAAAAGGTGTGGAATGCTGACATACGGTGTAGTGGTCCTCCATGACAATGAGGGTCTGCATACAGCTGCTCATGCTCGAGCACTGCTGGAGCATTTCAACTGGGAGTTGTCTGACCACCCTCCTTACAGCTCTGGTCTTGCTCCAAGTGACTACCACCTGTTTACCTATCTGAAGAACTGGTTGTGATCACAGCACTTCAACAACAATGAAGAGTTGATGGAAGGTGTCAAAATTTGGCTTAGCTCACAGGCAGCAGACTTCTTTAACACAGGCATACTTATTCCCCAATAAGACAAGTGTCCCAGTTCCAGTGGTGACTATGTTGAGAAGTAGCTTAAGTATTTATGTATTTTTGTTTATAATAATTGTTTTTCTTATTGCTTGTTTTGTTAACGGCTCACCGGATATTACCTTCTGAATAACCCTCATATGAATGCTATGTAAATCCAGTTCTACAACACAGCATCAAAGCATGACAGCAATTCCATCAATACTGAATGAAATACAGTTAATATAGAATCAAGCAATGGGACAGATTAAAGGAAATTTAAAATCTACTTCTATAACTGAAATACAAATCATGATACATAATCCCCCTGTACAATAAGACACAGTGAAATGTGCCCAAATGCTATTAAAAATATTGAGGACATTACCAAGTGACAACTATTATCTTTAAAAATATATACGAGTAGTAAACAATAGCAGAAGAGTACTCCAAGACAAATAAATGAACTGAAGGTGGGGTGTATTGCCATGGCACAAGGTGAAAACTTAGTTTTAGCCATGGGCAGTACACAACAGTATAAATGTATGCCACTGAGGCATGCGCAGTTGAAAATCTAGATGGGAACTATAAAAATAGAAACATCTACATCCTATCAGTCAATCTGCAATTAAAGCACTTGGCAAATACAAGATCACCTCAAAACTGGTCTGGAACTGCCATCAATTTCTCATACAACTGGGCAAACATAACAGAGTTCAACTGACATGGGTGCCAGGTAATGAAATGGTAGATCAGCTGGCAAGAAAGGGAACTGAACATCTGTTCATAGGACCTGAACCAGCTTTTGCAGCATCTCAATTGGAGTTGTCAAAGAAGCGGTCAGGGACTGAATGAACACAAATCATAAAAACACTGGGAATCTGTAATTGGACTCAAACAGGTAAAGGGACTTACACTAGCGCCCTTTGCCAGAAGAACAAAGGATATGTTAAAATTGAGCAGAGGCCAACTAAGATGGGTGGTAGGATTATTTACACGACACTGTCACTTGAATGGACATGTTTTCAAACTGGTACTCACAGATCACCACACTTGTCCTAGAAAAAGATGAATCAGCTACACACATCCTATGTTATTATGAGACCATAGCTTATTTAAGGTTTTATCACCTTGGCAGATTTTTATGGAACCAAGTGACTACCATAAACAAAGTCCTACATTTAATTCGAAGTGTGGGATTGATAAAGGGTTAATCAAAAGGGGAAGCACAATAGATCATTGAAGGTCGCAGTGAAAGGACTGGATTATTGTGGCCCGCCCCTTATGCATTTATTCATTTATTCATTCATAGCAGAAGAGGATAAACAGAAAACTGACAATAATAAAACATTCTGCTAAATGACAGGAATTTAATCTGTGATCTTCTAAGGGTAAAAGTTTCACACTGAACATGACTAGGTGACTGCCTATCTACAAATGTATATGTAGTAAGAGTTAGGTTCCAGAAGATGGTACTCTTCATAATCCATCTTGACTTTGTACTTAGTGTCAAGATCCAAATTTTACGAGTACAACAGTCAAGGATCATGTGTTCCACTGTCAATCTATACCTAAAATCAATATTGATGCAGTCAAAAAACTAACTTCTGCTGTGAAGCAAAGAAGTGAATGTAGGATGACACAGCAGCTTAAGCATTGGTAACGGTAACAGCCCATTCCTAGTGGTCTGCTTTCTATTTATACAGTCACCAAAATGCATATGCATATATGATCTACAATTGCAGGATCATGTTTCCCTTACCATAGAATGGAGGTTCTTTTCTCTGCCCTCTGGTTCCAGAAGCCAATCAGCTACTTTGGGGTCATGACCTGTAGTAACATCCACCATTACACCGCAACATCGGGCTAAAGCTTTCACATGTTCCTTGAGGTCAAATGCACAAACATGTTTTCTAGCCAGTAAATCTTGAATTAAATCAAGCTTGCACTGTAAGTCTACACAGTTCTGGTCACCTGTTTAAAATATATTTATATAATTAAAACTCTAATATATTGTACCCTTGTTCAAAAATACCAGCCAGTCCTTCACCTAGGCTGATTATGAGTAAAGATTTCTCCAAAACCATGCAAACTTTAAGGAGAAATTAAGACATGTAATTGCTTGCATACATTTTTCAAGAAACATTTTAAAATACACATGCAAGACAGTTCACTGACAAAACATCTCCATCCATACTGCCATCAGACAGTAAGGATGCTTAATTTTGCTTAACATGAAATAACAATAAAATAAATTCTTTGCTTAAGGAATTCTGTCTTCTGGGATTTAACACCATGTAATCTGTTGAGAGTTAATTAACATTTCAGAGGAACATGTCGCCTCAATCTTCAGGGTTGAAGAGAGAGCCAATCAAGAAACCAGCATGAAGCAGGCAGCAAGCAGACCAAGTGACTTGCAAACATATTGGATTATACAGAAACAAATGGGACATTTGTAGCCAAACCGTAATTCCTATTGGATCTTTCAGAAAACCCGGGTGAACCAATAGAAGACAGAAGAAGAGTGGCTTGGTATGGCGCTTGAAAGGGCCACTTGTGCACATGTGGGAGAGAAGTCATAGGTTTGTGTGGTGGGCAAGGAACCGATGAGGATTGAAGGGAGTGGATCATAGACATGCATTTGGGGGATATGAAGAACGAAGATAGCAGAAGAAGGCCAGGAAAGGAAGGAAAGTCTTAGAGTTGATAGAGGTCTGGAGAGGGCAGGTTGGAGCTCTGACAGGGGAAGTATGAACTATTAATGTGGCCCAGCGGAGAACCCTGAGACAAAGGTTTCCTACAGTCTTTCAGGTAGCAGGTGAGAGATTTTTGTGACTTAAGGCAGAAGCTATCCTTCCTTTTTATATTATTCATATGAAGCTCAATATCAGTCACTTCTTTGATGAAGTGATCCATATACTTGGATTGATGGATAGGATGCTGTTGTTATGTACGTGGATGCTGTACTCCACCATATCTGATCTGTCTGGATGTTCTGGCCAGATTACCCAGTGGTGCTCCTTCAACCTGGAGTCAATCAAACAGCCTGTCCAATGCAGACTTAACTGCACTCACTGGGGATACTATATACTCATGAATATCCTCAGTTCAAGGTTGTCCTTGCCCAACCAAAGGAAACTAGGAACTATGAGGCCAAACGAATTATTATTGTTCTGGGACATTCTGCTAATGCAGTTGAGATTGACATGTCATAAGCAGGAAAGTCACTGAATTTGGCTTATCACTGGGTGGAGAAACCATCATGGTAGGGTTGAAAACTCTGAAAATCAGGTCATTGTGCCTGAAAGTGTCTCTCAGAAGCTCCAACTCATCATTAAGGCTGTCACAGTCACAAAGAGCTGTAGCCCTATGCACCAGTGTGGAAAGTACAGCATGCCTGTTGGATGGGCGATAATGGATCATCAGGGAGGTGATTGAGATTGAGCTCCGTCCCAATAATATGAAGATGGAGGATGGCTTCTGCCTCATCAAATCATTGAAATCTCTCATCTCCTCCATGAAAGACTGTAGGAAGCCTCCCTCACAGGATTCTCTAGTTAGATTCGTTCTCCACCGGACCACACAGGCCCATGCACACTCTCCTTGTCAGCACACCACCCCTGTGCCCTCTCCAGGCACCCATGAAACCTAAGTCTTTCCTTCCTTTCCTACTCTTCCTCTGCTGTCTTTGCTCTTATTATGTCTGAAACCCATTCATATGACATCCCTCCAACCCTCCTTGGTTCTCTGTCCGTCACACACACCTAAACTTGTCTCACCTGTGTTTGCATATGTGCACAACTGGCCTTTCCAAGGGCCATACCTAGTCACTCTATTTCTGTCTCTCATTGGTTCATTATGGATCTCTAAGAGCCAAAGGAAACTGATGAGCTGGCTTCCAAGGTTCCATCTGTTTCTATATTCCTATATGTTTGTGAGTCACTTGCTCTGGTGCTTGCCTTATCCTGGTTTCTTGCTTGGCTTACTCTTAAACCCTGAAGATGGAGGCAACATATCCTGAAGAAACCAGAAAATTTGCCTGCAGACTTACATTTAAACTGTTTAAGACTATTTTTTACTGACTGTCCTAGAGTATTCTTTTCATTCTTGGTATTAATATTTGGAATTTTCCTTCTCTTTTCAGTTTGATTTTTTCAAAAATGATTAGGGGGTGGGAGATATTTGGCTCTCCTCCCTTCTCTCGGTTAGTGTCTATGTTTGTGATTCTCAACGACACAACTATAACCTACATCACCAGCATAATCCCAAGTAGAGACAAAGCCCCTTGTTTTTGTCTGCAGAACTGTTTGGTGAATGAACATTCTATATTTGAGGGTCAGTCAAGAATAAGTTTATAAGACATATACATACAGTCAAGGTTCTTGTATTACAATCTCTGACATGAAATATGCAAGGCAATTCCATGGTCATCCCACTACTTTCTGATATAGTCTCTTCAAAAATTGAAGTACTTATATTGTGTGATGAATTTTTCTATTCTCTGTCAGTAGAAGACCATGTCCTTTTTGCTCAGCCATTATTTCCCTGTTGTTTCCATGTCATCATCATTTGAAATCTATGGTCTCGTTGATTCAGCACTGGAAAAAGATGTTAATCACTTAATGCCAGGTCAGGGCTATGTGCAGGATGCTCCAATATCTCCCACTGGAAATTTAATAAATTGTGTGTCCTTATGGCAGCATGTGACCATGCACTGTTGTGCAGAAGCAGAACTCTGTTCCAGAATTCCAGAACGTTTTCATTTGATGGTCATGCAAAAATGTGTCAGCATTGCACAATAAGTTGCTGCACTGTTCACTGTGCCTTATTGCAAAATGTATGTAAGCATAACACCTTTGTGATCCCAAAACACATTGCTCTCACAGTGGATCTCTCAATCTTAAACTTCTTTCATTGTGGAGAACCAGGGTATTCCCATTCCACACTGATACATTTTATCTCCATCATAAGATGGTAAACCTATGTCTCATCTCCTGTGACAATGAGCTAGAGAAATTCTTCATCACTGACAGAATATAGTTGAAGAAATGACACAGCATAAGCCACTCGTTATATCTTGTGGTTTCCCATTAGCACTCAAAGCATGGAGTGTACACACACTTCATTAAATCCTGAGTCTAGGATGATATTGACAAGTGTTCCATGTGATAGATTCAGTCATGTTGCAGCCTGTTCACTGTAATACTTCTGTCACTTCTGGTCACATTTTCCATGAGTGAACAATGGTCAGCAGTTCTTGATGTTGTGAGTACTTCTGGTTCTTCCACAATCTTCCATGGATTCTTCTGCCTTGAAATTCTTGACACCAATTAATAACATCTTCAACACAAACTTGCATGAAATTTCTGCTGCCAACACATATCTTGCATTCAAAATTGAATTACACCATTGACTTCAATCTTGGACCGCTGTTCCCATGGAATACTAATTCATACACATAATAAGCAGTACACTGCAAGCAAATCAACATGCAGTGCTACCTGCAATGATTAGCAAATCCCTCTAACATACCCACAATAAATGTAGGTCCTCTTGTTGCGAGATTATGCGTCTTGTAAATATACTTTCTGACCACTCCTCATTGTTACTGCTCAAGAGAACACCAGCACTAAAGACTGTACCTTGTTTTAAACTGATGTAGAAGACATCCTTCCCACCAAAGCAAAGAGCAATTCCTGACACAATTCTGTCCTCATAATACATTGTCTTTTTTTGTGTGGTGCTCTCAAGTTTCTTGTTCCTTCGGCCAATGATCCTGTCTCCTATTCTTGCACTGTTAATGCTTTCAGATGAGTTGAGTTGACTCAAGCGTTCACAGGCAACAGCTATAGCCATGGTGGATGAATGAACAGAAGTCAATTCAGATTGGAAAGCAGCCCATACTCTCTCATGTCCACAAACATAAACGATGTTAATAGAATCCCACATACTGTAATCAGGGCAATACAAAAGTAGTTCAGTAACTAGTTTTTAAGGTATTTACTTTTATCGATATAATCAAGCTAACAAAACCAATTCTTTAATTTCTCTATTTTATTTCATCACCACAGTAGGTAGTATGGACACGCCATACATTTGTTGTTTCTCACATGTTCTGGCTCATTGAGCCATCATAATGTATTTAACTTTTTTGCATTCACTTGTATTTGTCTGCTAGTAGTCCTACATTGCCCAGTTTTTTGCACATAAAATTCAATATATATGAAAGTTTTTTATGTTTTATCTGAATATAGTACTTCCATTATAAGAAACAATGAATGTCTGGTGTGTCCATACTACCTATTGTGGTGACAAAATAAAAGAAGAAATTTCACACACACAATGATACTAAGAAATAATATTTCCAATTCTTTAAATTTAAATGTTTGCATTCCATTGTGTTAAGTAAAGTTGTCCCTGTGCTTAATTACTTCAGCAATTAAGCACCATGCCATGAAAGAATATGATGGAGTGGAGGTACAAATCCACCATTCTTGACCTTGGCACATGCAGGCGAGTGGTTAGTTTCATGCCCTGACGCCTTAAACCCTAGGGAAAGTCCCTCCCCCACTACCCATTGGATAGGAGGCTGGGTGGGCCTCAGAGCCAGTCTGGATGTTGTAAAGCAGAAAGACATATCTTTCACCTGCCACAAATCAAACCCCAGCTATCCAGTCAATAGCCCATTGCTATACTGACTGAGCTATCCTGGCTCCTATTAAGTATATGTAAATATAGTGTCATGTGTATGATTGACTATAGATGGGATATGGTTTGGTGAATACATTTATTGACAACTTACAGGTCATAACTATAAATAACTATAACACTATCACTGATTTCCACACTTTACAAATCACTACATGTTAAGTCTTCTCCAGCCTGCAGTGTCTTCACTAGTAGTTACTTGGTAACAGCTCAATAATGGAGATTCTTCAGTTTCTGTACTCATGTTGTTACTGTCCGGAAAATATCTCACAACTGCACTGTCAATTTAATTACAGTGTTATCTCTTCTCAACCTCACTAGTCATTGCCCAGTAATGGCCTTCACTATGCATCATTTGTTATGGTTCCCAACGATGGAAATTCTTCTGCTCTCATGTTTACATTGTTGCCAGCTGGCTACCATTTCACAATTAATTCATGATGGAAACTAACTCAGCTGCACCTCATGACCTCCTAGTCCTAACTCTCACTTGCTGTCAGCTACTATGGCAACTGGCTCAGTTGCCTTGACAGCTCTTGCTATATAGTCTCGACATGGACTGCATAGCAAACGCCACTCCCAGCAGTTCTTCTATTGTTGTCACAGGCCGTCACCTAGTGAAGGTCAATTTGTTTATAGAGCCATTACTTCACAATAGCCAATGTTTAAGTAATCATCACAATATTTTTATGATGAGTCACTTCTGATATATCTGATATAGGAGTAGAAAATATTAGTGGCTGCTGTACATTCTTATTTCACTGTCCAAGGTCAAAAATTGTATGTCAAACAAACCAAAAACACTTGGTGATTTTAGTCTGCAAGTGAACTATACTGACTGAGCGACCGCTGCTTGTCGGCGAAGTTTAGTGCCAACTTTTGCAGATAGAGGGTGTTGCGTGGTCAGTGCAACGAATCCCCACGGCCGTTAATTTCGGTTTTCTAGACCAGAGCCCCTATTCCTTGAAAGAGCTCCTCAATTATCATCATGAGGCTGACTGGACCCTGTTCCAGACCCACTACTTCTCAGGAAAAAATCTGGTAGCACAGGAAATCGTACCCGGACCTTGAAATGTTCTGAACCAAAATGGGAGCCTAATTACAGAAAAAAATGATACCAGTATAAATAAAATCCTATTTACAATGTGAATAATTACAGGTATACAAGAATTTTAATATAATAAGAATCTGAAAGTACTACATATACAAATGAAAGAAAAAAAGAAATATTAGTCACAAACCACTTAATTCACAGTAAACATTAAATTGCATTCAGTCAGTGTGGTTAAGATAGTTGATATATTAAATTATGTTGATTTCCAGTGGAATTATTCTATATAAAACGAAAAGGATAGATTACAGAGTTTCAAGATAATATTTACATCGCTTTTCTGGAATGGACCTCATTCATCACAAGTTTTGATACAGGCTTCAGGGCTCTACTCGGCTGCTGGGAGGAATGTGATGGACTTTTTGATGCACTTCTTATGTCTCTCCCTGACATCTTACATCTGACTTTCCCCAGTCTGCCACTGCCTCTGTTAACAAACAATACTACTTCAAGGCCATAAATACCAAACAGTAAAGGAATCCTTGGTTTATCTAATGACACTATTCCAACTGCATAGGTTATACAAAATCAATCAAGAAAATACAGAATGATTATGAATGGTGATTTAGAAAGAATGTGACGGGAAAGAACTCTCATACTCTGTTCCAGGGGCTGTGCAACGCTTGCCTAGAGGGACTAAGAAGAACTACAAGAAATTTCAGCCAGGTTGGGTAGTATCTTGGTCAAGATTCAAACTAAGGATCTCCCAAATATAAAGCTAAAACACAATGTTCTGTATCATGTACTGCATATCCTGACATTTCAACTTCAGAACAAGAAGAGTATTTTGTGTGAAAATAGTAGTGTTGGAACATAAGTATGTACCACTATAGACTTACTGAAGAAAAGGAGGTTTGTTGTAATAAGCAACAGGGAATTCCAGGTAGAATTCATGAACCCTACCTTCCTATTGCCCAGTGAATGAATGTATGAGGGTTAGGCCTCCTCTGCCCTTGCACCGCGAACTACAGTGGTCTACTGTGCTTTCCTATTGCCCAAACTTTCAGTCCTACAAATTTTGTGGTTAATATCATATTTAGAATAATGCACATTTTAATCCAACAATAAAATGCATTAGGGTAGAGATGTTTGTTGTTATAAAAGTAATGCAAGAAAAGGTAGGTCCCCCTTATTCCAACAGGAGGAGCATTATAAGTATATTTTATTAAAATGTACCAGAACTAGAAACTGAAATTGGAACTGTTATGTAAAACATGGTTATTAATTAATGAATAACTAGTGTATATGGATATAATAAGTTGTAAAAACAGACCTTATCTTTGGAATACTGGAAGATTAATAATCCAAATGGGGGGAAAGATGTAGAAAACCAAAATCTAAGATAAGAAAATATCAATCAGAATAAACTAATGTAAAATTATAAGCAGATGTGTACTGTTTATGTGAAACCTGAATAGACATACTCTTAACTGTAAACTGATATAAGGACTGTTCACCAAAACAACATGGCATTTCATGGGGTACAGGCCCATGTAGTTGAGCATTCTTTTATAATTTCTGTAAATTTCATTGCATTCTAGTCATCTAATCGAGAAACTACAAATGCATATAAAGTCAGAAGATGATGTTGACAATAACATGTACACCTGTACACAAAGCATGTAGTATAACTGGCAGTGAAATCTGCTGATGTGATTGCCTAATATGCCAGTACATTAGTATGAGGATGGAGGAATATTATGTATCCATCCACCATTTGCAGTAATTTAAAAACAAAATATTGCTGCTGCTGATGAATAATTTGAGGTTTTCACAATTGTGACTATGAAGACTACTAGCTTCTGGAATGTATCACAGCATAGTCTAGTAAAAGTTTATTGGCATTTCAGAAGAACATACTGTCTCCATCTTCAGGGTTGAAAAATAATCCAAGCAATAAGAATAAAACTTACACTGCTTGCTGCTTTCCTCTTCAGCTTACGCTTCAACCCTGAAGCTGGTGGCAGTATGTTCCACCAAAACTTCAGTAAACTTCTACCAGACTATATGGTGGCATACCCCAGAAAACAGTACTCCTCATTATGATGGCAATAAATTACATAGTAGTAGAAGTAATAGTAGTAGCACTGTTGCTGAGATTATAACTATCATGCAAGAAAAACTCTAAGAAATCACATACCGTTTTCTTTCACTATCTTCACAATCTTGTGATGAAGTAATAAGATCATCCTCAGCTTCTACATCTGAGCTATCACTACTGAACTGAAAAATTTTATTTGCCTTTGTCTTGCATACTGTTGGACTATGGACTGGTGAAGATTTCAGCTCTTTAACAATGGGTTCTGCACTGGCTACAAACTCTGTCTCTACATGGCAAGGTGAAGATGGAAAGTCTGCGTTATTATTTCGTCTTCCTAGAAGAGATTGTGATCTACAGTCACGCAAATTCTCTCCAGAATCCAGCCTTTTACTAATAGATCTGTTTTTATTTTTCAGAACTTCAGGATACACACTGGGCACAAGGGAATGTGTTTTTTGGCAGTTATTATGTTCTTCAGCATCTAATGAGCCTCGTGAGTTCTTCATTTTGGCAACTGTCTGCAAACAATCAGAACCATCTTACACTGTAAGTTATTTATAATGCATGTACAATTGTTTTTAAGTATTTAAGTATGAGATAATTATTCTGTCACAATATAGGAAAGTCTGTTATACAACAACATATTAGTATAACAAACCCAGATGTAAAGAATATATATATATATATAAGAAACTGTGCTTTCTTTCTTAAACCTAGTGTTCTTTGACTTCTGCATTAAACAAAGTAGAATCTGCTTTGCAGATTGTCATGTTCCTTTAAAAATTATTAAATAATGACACATTAAACTGAGACCTTGTATGGATGCAGTATACACTTAACAGTCATGAGTTGGCCATTGCTCCTAAGTCATCAGTCTGCTGTTATGAGCAAGGCTTACTAGCTATACTACATGTTACTTTTGACTTAAATTTAAATGATTTACCAGGATTAATTTATAATCAGTTCGTATACTGCATGTAGATTTTTGAAGGATGAGACTTACTATACCATCAGAACAAATAATTTGTTTTTATATGAGATCTGAGGTTTCTACAGCAGTGAAAATTCATATTATGTTCCACATGTTAGGTAAAGACCTCTACCCTGAAGATGGTGGCCCTATGTTCCTCTGAAATATTGATTACCACCTATCAGACTTCATGTTATCATAACCCAGTAGGTCACAAAGGACTGTGTCTTTATACCGATAATGGAATAATGTATCATGTTACAAAGAAAACAGTGAGAAAGCCCAATGTACATACTCGTATGCAAGAACATAATGAGCATATCAAGTATATTTTGTGACAGTTAACACTAGCATTTAATTGCATATCATATCTATTCAACTATATAACAACTACCACCACAGTGGGAAATTTTAAGGAAAATAATGTTATACTTGTCCAGATAAAATTCTTAGATACAAATCTCTGGCAAGAACAGGGATAGCTCAGTCAGTACAGTGAAAGGCTATGTGCTGGTGTGCTGGATGACAGGGGTTTAATTCCCAGAGGGGCAAGATATTTTTTTTATTCCAAAGCATCCAGACTGGCTCTGAGACCCAACCACCTCCCACCCCATGGGTAACAGGGGCCTTTCCCGGGGAGTAAAACAGACTCCTCACCTCCACCCAATACCAGTTTCAAGATTGGTGGAGCTATACCTTCACCCTCCCATACATTCTTATGGCATGGTGTTTAAAGTACAGGAATGTTACCATTCACTTTCTTTGCCTTCTTTCTTAATAATTTTCAGTTCATAAACTGTTCTCTCAGTAGAACATGCATCCAGTAATTATTGTTCTTCATCTTTCCTCCCTTGCCCTAGCTGTTCTATATTTCCTAGATGCCTTGCAATTACAATTTACAACACTTAACTTTCTCCTTAATGTAAAGTTTGTTGATTTCAATGTGCTCTTATGTGCAGATTATGACAGTGTTACCAAAAATATTCTATTGCCCACCATTTTCTTTGGAAAATTACTTTAGTGATTAATTTTTAAAGTGGAACATCTCATAGCACCAACCCACTGGTCAGGAGACTATGAATTGATTTATTCAATCAGCAGTTTTCTTCGTGTTCCTCAGTTATCAGTAACAGCTCTGCAACTGCTGAGAATCAGTTCCATGTTGATATATTTTTCACCAAAGTAACCTAATTAATAACCCCTTGAAGTCTAGCAGACACTTCTTGGGGCACTCTATACATATTTTTTATAGTCTCTGCCTTGACACATGTGGGTGATACAAAATTTTCAAACTCAGAATGAAATTACTAGAATGACCCAATTTTCTTTGAAGGGTAGAAAACATTGTTTTGTTATACACTGTTATTAGTTATACCTCTTAAAGCAATTAACAATTATGTATATAGGAATCTTCCTGGAGGTAAAGGCTAACAACATCACTGCCACCCATGAGTGGACTGTGTAGAAATGTGGAGGCCTCAGTGTCTCAGAACCATATGGGCCTCCATAGCCTGTCACTGGGACAACTTTACCTTTTTATATATGCTCAATGTAAACACTAATATAATTTACCATATATTAAATCAGTTCTTAACCACAGAGAATTACTACACATCCGTAAACTAAGTGACAACTGGAAAGCCCGGGGGTACATATTGAAACACCCACAGAGTATTACATTATTGCCAAAGAATGTTCTGCATCCTTTCTTTGGTTTAGCAGTATCAAAAAGACAGTACATAAGAATTCACATTTGATGGATGTTATTAAATGTAGTTCAAAAGTTCAGCCACACTTCCAAAAATACTGAATTAGTCAAACACTGTGCAACTGTGGCAGTAATTGTGATAGAAATAAAAATGACAAGTTTAAAACAGTAAACTTATTAATTTAAACTTTGCCATTAAACCTAGTTTACAGACCTCAACAGAACTCTCACAAGAATTTCCTTTTTCTTTATCTGCAGCAGCTGACAAAAGACGTGGAGATCTTCTTCTGCCACACCCAGACTTCTTCTCCTTACTAGATGATTGTCCTGTGGTTCCCTTGTTATCAAAACTAAGTTGTTGGTGCCTAAGGTTACTATGAGTATCAACATCTTTTGTTGATATATTACTTCCAGCATCACTGTTTACATTTTGATTCACATGATCTATTTCCTTCTTGATTTCCTTACACTCTGACTTTTCTTCCCAAATAGTATTGAAAGCAGCTTCAAGAAATGAGTTGCTAATAATAAAAGGAGGCTGGCTAACATTCTTGCCTCCTTTTGAATTATCTCCTAATCTCTGACTGAGTGAAGAACTATCTGCTGGTGTCACCTCATCTTTGCTGTCTGGCTTATGTGTTGGTGTAGTGGACACACTGGGAGGAATGAGGACACGGAGTTCAGGTAATGTACGGGTTTTACCTGTACTAGTGCCAACTTTATCTAGTCCCAAGTCAAGGCTAATTTTATCTTCCCTTTTGATTTCTGCAATTTTACTATCCAAATCCCAGTAAGTATCAAAAGCTCCTTCAAAGAAGGAGTCTGTAATGCAGTCAGCATCTTCTGCATTTAGCAGTTCATTTACCCTTACAGGATTTACTCCCTGGTTCACATTTGTAAAGTGCACTTGTTTGTCAGGATGCTGTCTCTTTGGAGGCATATTTTTATTGGATTCAAATGCTCTCTCATTCTTTGTATGAAGCCAGTATTCTGCATTGCCATTTTCATTCAAAACTGAGAGCTCTGTTTCTGCCCAAGTCACCTCACTTTCATCACCAGCAATTTTACATTTATTGGAAATTCTTTTCCTTTTTCTATTATTGAATTCACTTTCAGAATAACTGAAATCACTAGATATGGATGTTTTTCGCTTCCTTCTTAAAGTTTCTTTCAAAGGTGTATTACTTTTACACAGTTTTCCCTGCAATTTTTCATTCAAATGGTAGGTAGCTGGAGACACCAAACCTTTTTTTGTTTTAAAATTATATTTAAAAGGTGATATGGCAGTCTGCTCATCAACAGAACGAAAATGTATTTCCTCAGAATAAACACTATGAGGGTCTGAAACTTCCTTGTCTGTTGAATCAGAAGATGATAAATTAACAAGTATTCCTTTCCTGCCCATGGAGTCTCTGACAATGTTTGAAGCTGCAGGCAGTTCCAAACTTTCAATTTCTGAATGATATACAGAAGAACTGGTTATTTTGTCTAGCATTTCACCATCATTATTGCCCAACTTCATAGCATTATGAGCAGTGTTTGTACCCTTTGATAAGGTATGAAATTGACTCTGTTTCTTAAATGAAATATTTTCCTTCATTTTATCATTTACTTCAGCTTCACAGGAATGTAATTCATTGACTACATCTTCTGTATGAAGTTTTGCAGAATTCAGAATATCCGAATGAGACACAAGGCTTCTCACAGGGTTGGATTCTTCTATATGCTTATGGCATTCTCTCCCATTTTTAATATGTTCACCTTGACTGAAACTGTTGCCACATTTAGATACTGAAGTCAGACACTGTTGATCCTTCACATCATCGGGTACTTGCTGGATGATGTGATCAGTGGATGATATTTTATTATAATCTTGTGCCTGATTCTGACAATTCCCTTCTGCTATTATTTGATGTTCATCACAGCATCCATCCAACAATTTAACAAGTTGTGTGTCCACAACAAGGCTGTCCCCAAATAAAACTGGACTCTGATTATCACCTTCCGCATGAAGGATACAGTTTCCCCCTGATATTGGTGATGAGAAGAAATCTGAACTCACCCTCTTGTTATCTGTCTCTGTTAGAATAATTTTCTCCTTTGTTTCCAGTCCTTCACATAGGACACCTAACGAAGTATCCCTGTTCTGATCAAGTGTCTTATGATCTAACTCTCCAGTATCCTCTTTTAATAGTTCAAGCTCTTGATTCATATTATAATTTAATAAATATTCGTCAGTAGGACATATGTTTGCCAAATGTTCATTATTTTTAATCACTGTATTATTTGTTATTCTAAAAGAAGACAGAGAAGTCCTTAGACATTGCTCTTTGTTGCTACATACATTTGGAACAGTGGTCACCTCTCTATTTAAATTTTCTGAAGATGGTTCGTTGCTAATCTCTGGTTTGTTATTCTGCTTAAATTGTTGAGTTTTTTCATGCAGCTTACTTTCTGAGATTTCAAGAGGTGAACCAAAATAATCTGTACTCTGATTTACTTTATTAGTTACAGACAGACTATTGTCAGATGTTTCATTAAGGGCAGACAAGGAGCTCAGTAGATTCTGTTCATATCTGCTTTCTTTTGATAATGAACCATTAACTGTCCTGAAATTAGAACTGTCCATTTTATTGCACTGTACCTGGTTTGTAATAATAGGTACTGCTTGGTATGGTTTACCTGCAGCGAAGGTTTCAGATATCAGCTCTTTAGACAAAATAACCTTTTTTGATTTACAAATGCTTCTCTTACAAGAAGCGTTTTTAGAAATACTACCAGAAAGTATTTTAGAATTCTTGGCTTTTCCTAACCTAAAACGAAGCTTTTGACTTGTACACATCTGTGAAGACTTGTTTTGGCTGCATTTCAACAATGGTGACGATGAAACATAATCTTCATTGCTTAATTCAGATGACAGATATTTAAATTTTGTTTCTCCAATTTCAGTTTTAAAATTCTGCATTTTATATCCTGATAAAATACAACATAATGAATTCCTTCTTTCCTGTTCTGTGAGCCTCTTATTAATATCAGAAAGGGGCATTTTTGGCTTAATTTCTTTTAGCAATAATGGAGATGACTGAAGGCGACATGAAGTGGATAACTGGTTAGTTTTTTGTTCAGGACACTTGGAGGTTTTATCATGGAGTTGATATCGTTCCTGTTCACTGTGGATACTCTGTTTTGATGGGGACTGACTGTCATGACCTGATTTATCACTTTCTTGGTTGTCCCATTTAGCATCAGCTAAACCCAATTCTTTTTGAAGAAAGGAACGAGAATCATAAATTAACAAAGATGCAGCCTCCCTTTCAGTGAGTCCTTGACGTCCTGTAATCCATACATTTCTTAATTTCTTGCGCTGTTTTGTGTCAAAGGATGTCTCTCCATCCAATTCTCTGCAACTGCAACAACAATAAAAAAGTATCTTGTTTATTATCTTCATTGGCCATACATTGCACTGTTTTGACAGTGCACTTGTAGTCCAGCTAACTGCACG
Source organism: Cryptotermes secundus (assembly GCF_002891405.2). Lineage (NCBI taxonomy): Eukaryota > Metazoa > Arthropoda > Insecta > Blattodea > Kalotermitidae > Cryptotermes > Cryptotermes secundus. Next base: position 175,616 of record NW_019727139.1, on the reverse strand, counting down.
TCACAATATTACAACATTAAAATACCCCTTCATTTCAAGCCAGCCTACAGCAGCTATGGCACTGAAATTTTCTGCAGTGCTGTACACGGTATACCCACTTCTGTGGTGCTTTTCTGCTGTGAAGTATTTATAAAATTTGACCCTAAGAGTGTCATACTTGGCCTGTAGGATCATGCTCCACATCCTGTTCATATGATTGTTATATCAATACTCATTCACACTTGTTCTATATAACAGTGACTGATGAAAAGAGGTGAGATGGAACCTTATGTGAAGTGAAACTAGTTGTAAGGCACTTAGAGGATATTCTATATAAGATCTGAAATTCAGCAGTGATTAAAACAGAATTGTATTGCATGATGACTAATTTTTAAGACCAAAATGGGGGAAAATAAATGTTTCTTACTGTTTTCATTAAAATATTGTATCTATAGATGATAATGTATTTTTCAGACTGATACACATTTCCATCAACTCTCAGATTATATAACTATTTATTTTAATGAAAAAATTGTTTAGATATGTCAAAATTGAGTATATTGTCAGAATGACAATGTAATGAATTTTGGCATATCATCATCAAATGTTCACAATATGTTTTAAGCTAATGCTTTATAATATTTTTAATCATAAACTTACAAAAGTAACTTTCTGTATAATGAACGAATGAGCATAACGTCTTCCAAGAAATAAAACAAACCTCTGGAAGGGCACAGCTTTGTGGAGGGCATTTTCCACAGCACACACATCTGAAGCAGCAAGATCAGCAATTGTACAGATGCCTGCATCAAACAAAGCTCGTGCCCTCAGTCCATTCAACCCATCAAGCCTCATCAAGTCACACAATTCTCGTTGAACTCCAAACTGGAGGCGATCTTGGAACTGAGAAACTAGAAGCTCCAAACTAGACCATCGAAGGCGTCGGCAAAAAGCTGTTACCATACCTACATGATGCAATGTATACCAAAAGTAAAACAAAATTATAATTGTAAAATAATGTTATGCTAAAACAGGCATAGTTTTATCATTAGTTCAGTTACGTTTTTCAACTCAGTATTTCAACAATATAAGGACAGTTCAAAAAATAATAAGGGTAAACAGAACATTATTTTAGAGGAATAAATGACAATACAGCAAAAAATATATGCTGGCAGCATTAAGCTATCATGTGAAATAGCGACACCTATTGTTGGTATTATCAGTTGTGAGTAAACGGCATAAGGTAAATGTGCTGAACTATGCCTACAAAGGGACAAATGAAATAATTATTGTGCAATCATAGTGTGACATGTTGCGCAACGGAGGACCCCTACCTCTCCAGCGGCACGTGGCGGTAACGTAGCGCTCCCTCCCCCCACCCCCTTCATGGTGACTTAAGACGGCGCGAGGTAACAGCGTTGCTAGGCTATACGCCACATCACAGTAGTGACGTGGTGGGCGACCCTAGCAACAGCGAATGGAATAAAAGCTGGCTGAGCAGCAAGCGAGAGTCAGTGTGTTATCAACGAGTTCTCAGTTCGCAAGTTATGAGCTACAGACGCGTGTGCGAGAATCAGTGATAGTTCGTGATAACCAGTTATATTTGGAGTGTGTAATTCAGCGAGACTTGTATAGCTCCCGCGCTATTAATACGTGAAGACTCTGGAAGATAGTGTTAAGGGATTTTGTTGTAGGGTTTGTAAAGTGTGGAAACCCGTAACATTGTGATAATTAATTGTAGCCGTTATTTGTAGGTTGTTGAATAAACCAATTAACAATCTCTACGGCATATTCAGTAACGAAACACATTACATTGGTGTCAGAAGTGTTTTACGGACTTGAACACGCCTCGACAAATAATTGAATTATTGTGAATCGAGTATTTTACTGCTACAACATGGACATGGAAAAGATGCGTTAATTTAAGGAGAACTGCCATAAAAACATTCTGTATGATCCAAGAAGCCTGTGGTGAGAAAATCATGATACATGCTACTGTTTCTTATTAAGGGCAGGGGGACATTTCCTGAAAGCAGTCAATCTATAGGACAGGCAGACCTTCAGCTTCTCAGAATAACATAATAAACACAGCTGCAGTTTTCTTGTGAATTCACTTCTGTCTCCTGTGCAATTCACACTAAAATTTTTAAAATTCAAAATTTAAATTTTTAAAACTCTTAACTCTTTCGGGTTGTATATCTTTATTTGCCATATTTCACACAACATGTTTCAGCCTATTAGGCCATCATCAGGTGTATTAAAATTGTTTGGTGAAATTGCTGCACTTTTATATACTGTTATAACTCTTCTTCTGATTTTATGACTTAATCTGAAATTCTGAAATACAATTCCTTCTTTTTGTTTGTGTAGCGTGTGCTGGTGATTGGTATATTTTTGAGGTGCTGTGCATATTTCCTTCTCTTGTGTCTTGTGTAGATGCTAAATGTAGTTATTGTTCACAAAAACTGTCACATTAATATTTGTAAACTTACCAACATTTCAACACACAGTGCATATGCAATGCTGCATACTAACATTGGGATGAAACTAGTATGATGAAACTGTTGGATTCCTAGGTTATAAACACCTGATCAGATAGAGTACTGAGTTACTGGGTATCAGGGACTTAAAGGGCATTTTGAAGAACACAGTAATGCATTTGTACACATCATTCTTGTTGGCAAATCATGTCTGTTTCAATACAGTGCCACTACCAAAGAACAAAACTGAAATGGAAAATCTCAAGTTCTCTGGCCCTTTCATAACAACTAAAAACAACAAGAAGTGCTGGAAAGGTTGTGATGATAATCCCTTCATAACCACTTAGTCATTCTGTGCCACAACATTTCAGGTGGAAATGATAAAAACAGCAATCGATCATTCTCCTTCATCATAATAATGCATACCAGCCTGTGATTTTTTTTTTTTATTTTCTGCAGAAGAAAAGGAATCAGAATTGTATCACAGCCTCCCTACGGCCCACACTTGCCACTCTGTATCTTTTGGCTCTTTTGGAGTTAGAAAAAGAGATCAGGACAGATGATATCTGTCAAATCTGTCAACTGAATAATGAATCATAGCCATGAGAATGTAACTAAAGGTGCCAACAAAGGATGATTTGAACCAGAGGTTCCAATCTTAGATAAAGCAATGGGATAAGTGGACTGCATTCCAAGGTGAATATTTTGAAAACAATTTTGTTAACATGAACAATTAAATATACATCAAAGTGCTGTAGTTTTGTATTCCTTTGTACTGCAATGCATCAAGACAACTTCTAAAGCACATTTAATCAAATTTACATCTACAAAATCTGACAGACAGAAATAATGAAAGGAAAATTTTCAAGAATGCTCCCAGAGTTACAAATGTCATGTAAAAAGATAGAGGATAGTAAGATAGAGACAAATCATACAAATGTTATACAACAGTGAGGTAAACTAGGCATTACACAGCACATGAAATGTTATGTTTCTTGAAGAAAGGCATAAATTTACTTAAGGAGATTTATGGCTATATGTGATGTCAGGGCCAAATGGCAATGGAAGATGTCCAGATTTCAAAGCAATTGAAATCAGAAATTTTCTTCTTCTTTGTCTTCTTCACTTCAAGGATTTAGTCATTAGCCTGTTCCAGTCTATTTATGGCTCTTCCCATCTCTTCCTTTGTCTTCCCACATGTCTCTTGACATATGCTTTGTGAGCAATAACTTGTTTAGGAATACAGGTTTCATCCATTCTTTGAAAATGCTCTTTCCATTTCTCTCTATATTCTTCAATTTTTTCTGCTGAATGAGAAAATTCCCAGTTCTTTCCTTCTTTTTTTGTTCTATTTCACTGCAACTCTTCGTGGATATTAAACACTTCATCTGAGTTGCTACTCAGTCCTTAATCTTTATAGTCCAAGATTCATTGCCTTATTTTTGTGGAACTTCAGTATTGTTTGTATTGTATTGTATTGTATTTATTACACGTTCCAGCACATCCATACAAGGCCGAAGCCACTGGATACAGAACCTGTCACACCACAAGCTTGCTAAATCAGCAAGTAGTCAACAGAACAATGCATATAAATCCACAACAATAAATCAAGCATATGAAACCCTACACATCACTGCAACTACATAACCTACCATGTGTATATAAAATATAATACAGAATTGGAACATATACATGACACTAGATCAAATAATGGGTCATAGCTAAACAAGAAACTATCCCTAATTAAAATATTCATCTAAAGTGTAATAGGATTTAGTATGTAAAAAAGCATTTAAAGTTGCTCTAAATTGCTTAATATACTGAATTAACTCTTTTATATTTAAAGGAAGATGATTAAAAAGTTTAATACCAAAATAATAAGGTAAGTTGTCATATTTGTCTAAGAGTGATAAAGATCAAAATTACGCCAAGTATTAAGGCCATGAATTTGGGATGTCGTGTGATATAAACCCATATTATTTGCAACAAACATCAGCAAAGAAAATATATATTGGGACTGCAATGGCAAAATTCCCCAGTCCCTAAATGCATCTCTACAAGAGTCCCTAGATCTCAACCCACTCATGGTTCCAATTATTCTCTTTACAATTCTGAAAATGTGCATACTATAAGAATTGCCCCGAAAAATAATTCCATAGGACAAAAGTGAATGGAAATAAGAGTGATATCCCATTTTAATGTCTCTGTGGACATAATGGACTTGATCACCCTCACTGAGTAACAAGCCTTGCACAATTTAGGCATGGGTTGGGATATATGAGCTTTCCAAGTATATGAGCTTTCAATAGCTAATCCCAAAGATTTCAAATTTGCACTGCTTAAAATCACATTATTATGATAATTAACAGAAGATACACTATTAGAACTTGGCTTTATCATAAATAGAACATGTTTAGTTTTGTTAATATTTAGAGTTAATAAGTTTGAATTAAGCCAATCATTAAGATAAGCAAAGGAAATATCAGCATCATTTCTGTATTGCATATTATTGTAACTACTAATAACTAAACTTGTATCATCTGCAAATAAAACTGATTTGACTGAGTTATTAAAAATTTTAGGTAGATCATTTATATAAAAGAGAAAAAGAAGTGGACCAAGAATGGACCCCTGTGGTACACAATGCCTACCAATATCCCAACTAGAGGTACCAACATATCTGTTCTAGTCTGTCTCTTTTCAGTACTCCTGAAATAGTTCCACATTGTTTTGAAACCTACTTACTTTTCAATGTCACATCAAGACAATTAAAATTTTTCGCTTGTTTTAATATTACCTATTCTGAAGTATCTTTCAACAAATTGAGTACTTTCCCTTGAAAGCCACAATTATTTATTTTGTGGCAGAGACTCTAAAATTATAATCATTAAATACTATATTATTTAACTGAAATATAATTTTCAGGAAATCATCTTCATTTTCTGATATTATAATCGAACTGTCAGCAAATGCTAAAATACGTAAAACTGTCTCACTGCTTGATTAATCTTGATGTCTCTTGACAGCCGGCCATTTCCCAAATTGCATGCGTTTCTCTGTCTTTATGAATGTATATCTTAATATTTGCAGTAAATGGTTTAGATCATCTCTTTTAGCCATTATTTCCCAAAGCTCTCCATCTACTTGATCAAAGCTTACTCTAGGTAACAAAAAACAATATATAGTTCTCCATTAAACTATTTCCTCCTTTGTTATTTGCTTAATTGTAAAAACATTGTCAGTACAACAACATCCTCATCTAAAATTTTATATTTTAATAACAGGGCTTCAGCAATATTTAGAATTCTGTTGTTAATAATTTTTCAACAAACTTCATATCCATTAATAAGATGGCTAATTCCATGATAACTATAACATATATTTCTTTTTCCTCTTTTAAATTTAATTACTAGTTTAGTTTGATACCATACAACTGGAATAGAGTATTTCCAACACATATTTAACAAAGAAAATAGTATGTCATAAAGGGAAATGCCTCCATATTAAACAGTTCGCCATTTATTCAAGATTTGTCCTGTGGCTTTCTGTTTTTAATTCCATTTGTGGCCTTTTTGTAATTATTCCTTTGTAATCAAATCTATCTCTTCTAATTTATCACTTTCTTTATCATTTTTTCATTTTATGTCTTCTATAATTATTCCATAGCTCATTAAAAAATACAACTCATTCCTCTTCTTTTATATTATTTATCAACATCATATTTTTATTCGCTGTATAATTCTTTCATAACTTTATAGGCCATTGGTTGTCATCCATATGTATCATGTTCTATTACTCTCATAAAACTATCCAAGAATCTTGATGAGCTTCTTTTACAAATGGCCAAGTTCCTTTTCTTTTTTATTCCTCTTTCCTTAGTTATTTCCAAAGCTATTCAGGGTAGAGAAATGAGTTTAATGTTATGCTGAAATTAAGGAATACAAGGTGGTATCAGAAAGTCCCCAGACTGTTACTGTTGTAACTGCCTCGATGAAAGATGAGAGGGGAGGCTAAGATCACACTTCTGCAAGCCTATTGCATCAGTCTGCCACATGACACCATGCTGTGAACACGCATTGCTTTCATATGAGTTCTTTTTCAACTTCATGTTTCGCTTTGTGTGGGATGGAAAGCAAAACTGAGCAATGTGTCTGCATCAAGTTTTGTGTGAAGCTCAGTAAACCCACTACTAAAATCCTTGAAATACTTTGTGAGGCTTTTGGAATGGCATTCACGTTTCCAAGGCCGGTCGAGTGTCAGACGAAGATGATGAACATTCAGGACGACCAAGCACCAGAAAAACCATAGAAAATGTTGAAAAAATTTGAGAACTCATCAATCAAGACTGTCGACAAACAATCCATGAGCTCACAGACACTGCTGGGATCAGTTATAGAGTTTGCCAGGAGGTCTTATCAGAAAATCTGAACATGCACCGCACTGTGCCTTCATCACGACAGCCCTCCCACACTTCCCTGAAAACCACAGAGTTTGTGGCTTACAACAATATGGTTATCATTCCCCATCCTCCCTAATAGCTGGACTTAGTCCCCAGTGATTTAGCTTTGTTTCCCAAATTGAAAATGAGACTGAAGGGACGGCGTTTTCAAACAGTGCGTGACACCCAAAATGAATCACAAGAGGTACTCGAGAGCATCAAGGAAAATGACTTCCACTGTGCTTTCAAAGCATGGGAAAAATGATGGGATTGCTGTATACATTCCCAAGGAGACTATTTTGAAGGAGATGGCAGCCAAAATTGAGTAAGTTAAGTCAATATTTCTTTTTTGACCTAGTCCGGGAACTTTCCGATAGCATCTCGTACAGATAAAAGAGGTCAATATTAGATTTCACAGAGAAAACAAACAACATATTCTTTATCTTATTGCCAAAACTATTATAATAACCACCTGCAAAAGTAGCAGCTGACTGCTGTAGAGACTGCAACATGCCTCTTGAGCAACCAAACTTTGTTGCAACAACAGCTAAAGGAACTTCATTGACCAGGTCATGCAATGCAAGAGCTGTATAAAATCGGCGATGAACAGACATCTTTTGTAACTGAAAAACACACAGTACACTTGCTGTAAGAAAATATGAAACAGAAATGAATGTGATGATGGTAAGTTAGGGGGTTTTAAAAGAAGCTGACAATGAAGTATGCTCAGGCAATCACCTGAGTTGATGAAAAATTCATGTAACCTGCTGCTGGAGAAAAGTTCAGTTTTTATATGGCCATGCAGACTGTTGGAGAAACTCTGACTACACTATAGCAGGTCAGTTTGAATATCAAAGACAAAACGCACAATTTTCAAAACAAACATCTGCATGTTATAATTTCCTTTTAGAACTATATATTCTTAAGCATATACCTGTAAGTACGAGAACTGCAGGGGGAGAGTTTCACAGAAATGAATATTAACTGATAAATGATATAATGATACAAATTCCGTCCCAAGCGCAAACAATATATTATGTGTCCTTGATCTTGCTCCTCTACACTACATGTTTCAGCCTCAGACGGCCATCATCAGGTGTATAACACTCACGTTGCTGTCACACTGCACCCAGCCCAAAATTTAACATTTAAAACACTTTCCTTTTATCAACATCTACTTCGTTGATATCTGTCTGGTTTGTAGATTATTTTTCACACGTTAATTTTGACGTTCTTATAGTAGCACTATAAAATCTTTAGTTCTAATTTTAAAATCCTTTAAAATTTTTCTCTAAATTTTAAATTTTAAATTTAAAATTGTTAGGGTTATTCGCCCTATGTCTAAAGTGCTGCAGCGGCTAGTTCTTGTTTCCACACTGTATAGGTGTTATCCTGTGCAGTCTTCCTGTGTGATCAAGGACACATAATATATTGTTTGCACTTGGGACGGAATTTGTATCATTATATCATTTATCGTATGGAGTGCAACAGGATGCTTAAATATAATATTGAATATAAACTGAGTATATATAATTTCAAGTGATAACGTAAGTGTCAGTCACAGTGGCCTTGCAGTCCAAGGCATGAAATGTCTTTGCTTGCTCGAACACTGGGATTGTGAGTTCGAATTCCATTCAAGGCATGGATGTTTGTCTGTATTTATTCTGTGTTTGTATGTAGGTAGCAGCCTTGCACCAGGCTGATCACTCATCCAAGGAGTCCTACAGACTGTCTAAGATTAAGAAACTGAAGTGAAACAAAGTGTTTGACAGATGCCCTATGGTCCAAGTGGGAGTAACAGGAATAAAGATAGAAGATGGACAGATAGATAATGTATGTTAATTACTGTTGCTTGAGCTGAGTGCACACAAGAGGGGGAGTAGTATTATCTGGCATTCATATGTCTCCTATTCAATCAATATATCAAAATTCTCTCTCTTCTGGTTTGTTTGAGAACCAACTCTGCTGATGCTGAAGGCTGCAGTCACTCAAGCAGCCATGAGATATTTCCCAAAGGATGATATGCTATGTAAAGCAGCTGTACAAGTTCTCTTGAGTCCAGATCAATTCATCTGCAGTGCAGTGCAAACATGTGTTCAATTAGTTCGGTCCAGTGCAATGCAGAAGCAGACATTAAACAGTGAGTGCTGTGTGTCACAAGTCTGCAGTGCAGTAAATTCATGAATTAATCAAAGTAGTCAAGTCAGTTTTCAGTTCAGTTCAGTGAAAAGGAAGAAAAGATTAAAGAGATGAGTGTCAGTCAGTGAGTAGTGGTATTGTAGTGAAATACTGAGTGCACAAAGAACTGACCTCAAGAGAATACATGGATATGGACAGTTGGGCAGTAGCTGCTCCAAATATTGATAAACATTGTGACTGGTGTCAGAAGTCACACCGAAGATTGATTCAGCCTTGCAACTAGTTTTGCAACAGTCCAAAAAGCCAAGAAGACCTCAAAAAGGACATAAGCACCAGTCAAGAAAGCCTTGAATGTGAAATAGTGCCATCAAGAATGGCTAATGCATATTCAAAGAATAACAGACACACCAGGCAAAAAGTTGAAGGATGCCATGGCAGTGGTTAACTAGCAGGCCCAGAATCTTCATGAGAAAAATTCAGCAGTGAGCTGCAACTGACATGATGAAACATGGAAGCAACTCGATGTGACCCCCCCCCCTTCTTCAACTCATGTGACATTACCACACATTAGATATTCCATCATATGAGAACAAAGATCAAGTTCATGATTTTCAGATACCCCATATGACAAACACACACATATAAAGACTATACAACATAATGAGTAACTACTGAAATTTTCAGTTTCGAAATTTAAAGTTGAAGCACATGAAGATTTTTAAATGGACTAGAAAACGATCAAGTGACAGTGTGTTCCAGAAAAACAGTTTTGAACTGGAAACAAATTCATATAGAACTTGGGCTTATGCAAGAAGAAATATTCACTTGACAAGGGAAGTCTTTTATGAACTACTGTATTTCAAGAAAATATATTTTAAGTACATACTTAAATATTAAAGATGATTTTAATGGTTCTTTTCTCACGGAAAACTTCACAGTTTCTTATTTGTACAAGCATTTGATCATATGATCCTAACACATATATAAAAGTCACAATAAGATGATGATGATGAACCTAATGTTCCATCATGAAACTGAGATGGTGATTTATTTTGGTGTTGAACAACTTGTTGTCACAGAGACATGTCTGTTATAAATTAAGTTTACATTTCATATGTAATCTAGGCCAAATTCCAAGGGTATATTTTGTGTTCTTTATTCTAAAATACGTATTATCATTTTCAAATACTGTAGAAGAACTTACTAGTTTCTTTAAACTGTTATGAAATAAAAAATGACTGGCTTGTAACAATGAACTATCCAAGCTCATCTCAGCATTATTAAGTCACCAAATTAAATTAAGTCCTGACATAAAAAAATGTCTGAATGGTAGTTATGTTAACATTTTACTTCATATTGAAATGTGACGATTAGGCAGAAATGTATTTACTCTAATGTTTATAACAATGATTTATTTTATTGGAAATTAGATAAAAACTGAAGAGTTCTATCTTCTTAAATATATCACCATGTATTCCAGTCAAAGTCAACAGACATTGTAGAGGAACATTAGGACTACACAAAGAATAAAGAACTTTATCATGGCCAGCACTATGAGAAAGTTAAATCCAACATTGATTGCCTGGGGGTTTATTGATAACTGACTGAACAGTGACAAAAAGAGGATAATTAGTCAAAGAACTGTCTTCCATATAGAATAATGTGAAAGAATTATGTGTCTTACTTTGCTGGGATTCAACCAGGAGGAGAACTAGTTGCTGACAACATTAATCTAACAACAAGGGTGTGCATAGTATAAAGTGCTATGCATATCATATACTAAATGAGTCAATAATTACAAAAGTAGAACATAAATAGATCATGATTCATAATCATTTGTAAATGATAGGACTCTGGTATACAGATAATAATGCTATATATATATATAAAACACACATAAAACTGGCCACAGTATTTCAGTGTTGTCTTGAAATCTTCATTGCAAACACAGGAATAGGGAAATAATGAGGGAAACATAGTGCAAAGTGAGTGATAAGCGTGGATCATCCGGTTCATATAAGAGTCATCATGTTCTACTAACAGTTTAAAAATCCACTGCTAATAAATAATAAAATGTACATGTATTGATGCTTCATAACGAAAATACCACAAAATTTATTGACTCGGTAATGATAACTGAACAAATATACTGCCATTCAACTTTCTTCTTTCACATTATTTTCATATAATACAAGTAAATTAGCTTTTGAGATACAGCATTAAAAATAAATAAAGACTTAAAAATATTAAAATTAAAAAATAATAGTATATATTCAGAATGTACAAGACACAAACAACATGCTACCACACAATAATGTTTGTAACTTCAATAATGCAAGATCTTGAATTTTCTTTCAGTATTCAGTGTTATCACATTTCCCAGCCTTAAGAATGTTTTATGTGAAGAGGAAGCACCACATGACATTCTTTTACGAAACATTTTCATCTTAATTTTAATCATCGAAGTGATCCCAGTGAACATTAATTTCCAGAAATGAGGCAGGAAAAAACATTTTTTCCAACAGGATATTTTGCAGATTTTTCACTGATTCATGTCAGTTTTAGCAAGGAATGACAGAATAAAATAGACCACACAAAAACTGACAGTGATACTCAATCCAAGAATCTTTTGAATGTAGTGATATGCACTGCAATGGAAGAGAGATTGCCCCATGACATGATAATAAAATGCTCACTGAAGAATCCAATATGTGGCAGTGATCCATAGTTTCCAGTCCTGATATGCGGGATGGAGGATGTTCAGAAAAAAGACTGAATTGGCATGCATTTCCTCAAGTTTTAAGTGTTCTACTAGCTTTTGTACTAAATACTCTATTCTTAAATTTCAAAATAATTGCATGTAAGGCTAATTATGAAAAAATAGGTTTACAAGTATACATGTTTGGAGAAGAAATCTGTTACCTGTTTGGATGAACTAAGGGAAAGAGTGCCACGCATGGCTCTCACCATGAAACGTTCATCAATTCCTACCAACTCTCCAACCCTTCGCATGGCTGGTGACAGTTGTTCCCATTGATTTAATACCTGCAAGCAGGAATAATAGCAAGGTACAGTAGGTTTGGTGGCACATGAGTTATGGCTTCGATATTTTCAGTAGCTCTGCTGCCAGAACAAATGTTGGAGGTAAGCAGAGCTCAGTTTCTCAAGTGCTGTAAGTCAGTTAATATGTGTTGAGTTCCATTTCAATAAGATTGGCCAATTTATAATTGTGCCTGTCTTTTTGTGCATCTCAGAGCTCGCGTCCTGCCGAAGAATTTGTACCTTATTAATATTGTTACATGTACAAGTGACTATAGACAGGGTTTCAATTGGTAGTTGGATTTACTGAACACTTACAGATCATAACTACAAGTAACTATAGCACTATCACTAATGTATATACTCTACAATTCAATATACCATGCACTAAGTCTTCTAAGTCTGCTGTATCTTCACTGGTTTCATCCTGGTAGTGGCTTACTATGATGGGGATTCCCCCACCTCTGTTTTCACATCCTTACTGGCTGGTGACTGTCTCAAAACTAATTAAACTCTAGACTTGTTCTGCTTACAACACCTTGGAATGGACTGCACAGAAAACATCTCTCCCAACAGTTCTTCTATTGTTACGTCACACAGCTGTCGCGCAGACCACGTAGAGAACATCGCTTCCTGCAGCTCTCCTATTATCACATGACATCACCGTGGATGTGATGTATTCCCCTGTTGTGTGCACAATCATTGTTAAGCTGATAAGGTGTTTACTGTGCCATAACCTAGTAACAGCTCTCTACATGCTACAATATAATTAGGAATAAGTGTTCATTTACTCAGTGAAAGTTACACACATATAACTGTGAGTTTTTAGATATGAGTAATTGAACAGTGATACAGTTATTACAACAGTTGCATTTTTAGTGCTTTAATCTATTCTTTGCAGCATTCCACATGGCACATCTCATTTTATGGTAATGTTGCAAGCCCATGTTCATAAGCACAAAAGGCATCTGAAGGGCTTGATGGCAAACCTTCACTGTTGGAAAAAAGAAGTTTCATGATGCCAGGTTTACACTGTAGGCTTGGGTGGGTAGCTTCATAGGAGTATTCTACAGTATGGTGACTGTGGTGTTTGCTGTGTGTGTGGAGCACTCCTTTTGGCATATTTCTTGAAGCTTCTCACTTAGATCACACAAATTGATGCAGTCCACTGTGCAGCAACAGTGCACTGAATTTGAAGTGTAAGGACAGCCATGTCAACTATTAACCAATATCATCGTCCACGATATTGTAACGTGTTTTGCGTTACTGATCCCACTTCTGACACCAGTGTAACGTGTTTCGTTACTGAAGACGCCGTAGAGATGGTTAATTGGTTTATTTAACAATCTACAAGTAACGGCTACAATTACTTATCTCACAGTTGCGGGGTTTCACACTTTATAACCCTAATCGCATTAATCTGTTAACACTGTTGCGGGGTTTCACGATTTATAACCCTATGCGCAAANATGTATTGACCGTCTTCTAGTGCACACAATCTCACATGTCACTTCACTATATGTTTCGGCATCACTGTGCCATCCTCAGGTGTGTTATTTACATTAAACTATTGCACTGCTCGCCATCATGTGTCGTTTATAAAATGATTTAAAATGTATGTTCTTCATGTACTATAATAAAATTTATATATATTAAAATTTGTGAAGATTTATCATCTTATACGTCTTATTTCAAACTCGCGTATTATATTATTCTTCCACTATGGGAGTCGTTCTTCCTGTATTTTGTGTATACTGTGTCTTGTTATGTGTCCTTCTTCTTTGGCTGTGTGTGTTGTTACAACTGGACAATGAAGGTCAAAGATAGATCCAGAATTACTGCTACTGGGATTAAATTCATGTAATGTACTGCAAATATACATGAAAAGGTTATAATAGGAAGAAATGCTGCTTAATCTAAGACTTTAACTGGCATTAATCAAATTTTTGACTACAGAAACAAATTATTATACAACACTGATAGAATTCAGAATGGCAGACTTCCAAAATTAATAATAAATTGCAGACCAAAAGGACAAGCAGTGAGAGAATGTTCTTATGCTAGAAGGGCTCAACAATCCACCTAGTGACTTGGAAGTTTCATGACGATGATGATGATGAAGATGTGATGGCACTATATAATGCTTCTACATCAGCCTTGATTTGGAAGGGGAAATAAATGGAACAGCTCTCTGTGTTACATCACATTACTTATTTGTCTATTGGTTTATCTATTTAATTTCTAACCTACTTTTATCATGCAAGAAAATAATATGACTCACATGTAGCCAGTCCAAATTTCCCCACTGAGAGCAAACACTGTATGGTGTTACCTGGAACAATACATTGAAAAAGATTTTAAATTGCATTCATATTTATGGGCTACATAAGATACAATACTTGGTATCAGATTATTATCACAAAAGAAGGGGACTGTTTCTGATTCTATCATTTTCATTCTTATACCACTACTTCCCCAAATGTATCCCTTGTTACCAAAACATAGCATATCCTCTTATCATCATATGAGGTGGTTGATTTTTTAAGATACAAAACATACTGGTAAAATTGAAAGGTCCTCTGTGTGGCATTACTGTTCTGAATGTGCATGCCTCAATTGAAAATGAAAGTGCTTACATAAAAGCTACTGTCACATGATCAAGCAAATATAGACAGTGTTTGGATTGATAATTGGATTTAAAGAACTCTTACAACTTGTAACTGCAAGTAAGGATTATGCTGTCGCAGTTCCACACACTTTGCAAATCACTATAGGACACATTATATCTTCTCAGCCTTCTTAAACCATTGCTTGGTAGCAGTTTGCAATGGTGGACATTCCCCTTCCTCTGGGTTCCTGAATGGCCCCCAGCCTCAGTTACCAGCTCCTCACAGCATCTGCTCACAACTGAACCCCAGTGGTTATCAAACTAACTCTCTCCAGCTACTAACTTGTCCTGCTCATAACATCTAGGTGTGGACCGCACAAAAAACACTGTTCCTCTATTGCTGTGCCATTGTGTTCATGTCTTCCAATGTGATTACTACTCAGCCATTGCCTAGCAACGGCTGTTGTTTGTAGAGCCATCATTTAGCAGTAGCTGTTGTATAGTTGCTTATTTCGCGGTCATAACCTAGCAATGTGGCCCTGTGGACGGTTCTCATGGTGATTACTCTCCAACTGCTCCTGCTGGTCCCTTAGCCGTTCCAGGTGAGCCATCATCTTCTTTTCCGAGGGCTGTGATTTGAACGTCTCTTCTTTTGTTTTGGAGGGGGCTGACCCCTCCACAATCTCCAGTCACTCACTTCCTGTGGCCCAGTAGAAGACCCAACTATTCACTTTTCAATCTCCAGTTCTAGTCTCCAAGAAGATCCTACCAGATGTCCTCTCCTTTCTCAGATGTGGCTGCCATCTTGCGCTTTGGTCCTTTATTCCACTGTTGAATTCTGGGCCTTCCATCATTTCTTCTCTACTGTCAGTCCTTTATGACAGTAACCTTGGCACAGTGGGTCATCTGTCTGCAGGCAGCAGCCAACTTCCTCTGGGACCCACCATCGCCCTGGGTCTGTTTCTTTCACTGTCAGTGCGCTTTATAGCTAGATACTGGTCCCCATATCGGTCCTCCAATTCTCCAATAGTTTCCACCGCAACCTCTTCCTCAGGGACTTCCTGATACACCAACTTGGACTCTTATTTCTATTGGAATTGCCTCCAAATCCGTGGCCTCTCAGTGGGCCTTCATCTCTTTTCACCAAGGCCCCATTTCTACTATGATCCCCTTTACATTGGTGTCTGACCTCTCTTGGTTGTAGTTAATCTGAGAAGCGACAGAATCCATTTGGATTTTCATGTCAGCCTTTGTTTGCCTTAGATTGGCTTCCATCTTTCATCTGTTAGTTCTTATTTCAGCCAGCAGGTGTGCAATAATTTGTTCCATCTCCATATTACAGTGATATGATGATCAGTGTGGTCTTCAGTCCAATAATTCAATCCATCTCTTGGGTTCAAATCTGACAGTACACAGTTCATGAAGGCCAACATCTCAAACCAATCGGTCAATCATTCCAATCCCACTTCTGACACCAGTTATCCCATGTATGGAGTGTGACTATAGACAGATTTTGGATAGATGATTGGATTTATTGGACTCTTTGATAGAGTGTGTGACTACGCTTTACAGTTTACTGTTTTACACACACACACACACACACACACACACACACACTAGTGTCTACAGTCACATCTTCAATGCTGTTGCTTGGTAGCGATTTACAACAGCAGATGTTCCCCTTCCTCTGGGTTCCTGAACTGTCACCCGGCCTCAGCTACCAGCTTCTCATGGCAACAGCTTGCAACAGCAGTTATCTAACTCACTCCTAACTTGTCCTGCCTGTAACATCTTGGCATGGACCACAGAGAAAACACTGTTCCTCTTTTGTTACTTATGGGCTGCTGCCTCATAATGGCCATTGTATAGCTGTTTATTTTGCAGTTGTGGCCTAGCAACAGGTCTACATGCCGTAGTATCTATTATGAGGAATTTCAGTGTATATTTGACCAATTCCATAAGTGTCACATTAAAATTTTTTATTAGATTTCAGTACATAAATACAGAGGGAGGGTGTTTTCAAACTGATAATGGGGGAAAACAGAGTCTGCATTAAATTAGTGTTGACAGTAGGATTGGCCACTTAAGAATATATAAAAATACACTTGCACTTCTCTATGGGGTGACACATAACCAGCTGATTACATTTTAATAGATACAAAATGATACTCAAGTATAATTACCATTTGATTTTTTTACAGGTGCCAACTGGGACAGTAAAATGATTCAGTGACTGAAAACAGTGAAAGTGGGCAGGATGTGTAATATGCACGCCAGTGATAAGAAATACATACAAAATAACGACAGGAAATCCTGAAGGGAAAACACCACTGCAAAGGTCTATCAGGTGAGAAAATAATATTAAAACAGTTCTTAAAGAAACAGAGTAGGAGGATGTGGACTATATTCATCTGGCTCAGGACATGAACCAATGATATGGGCTTATGAATATGGCAATAAACCTTCAAGTTCAATAAAAGAGTAGCTTGAGTAGCTGAGCAAAATATTAACTTCTCAAGGACTCTGTTCCATGGAATCTTCAAAACCTATCAGAAGCTACTTTAATTTTACTTAAATATTCTGATTAAATGAAATTAAATGTCCAAAGATCTTTTTTTTATTTGTTTAATCAGCAATCAGACTATACATTCTATAAGCTAATGTTATGGTTGTTTAGATGACTTGATGAGGAGTCGTCCAGTGGCGAATCCTCAGTAATTCAAATCAGGTCAATTGGCCAGTTTCATCTGAGTCGTCTGTTGTCTTCTCTTTTCGACAGCATCTTTAGGAGTGGGTTTTTATGATTTATGATTTTGTTGTGATGTCTGTTGCTTTTTTGTTGGACGTCTTGTACAGAAGATATACTGAGATCGGCGTGGAGTGTTGCGTTGGAGACATACCATGGTGCGTCGACTATCATTTGTAGGATCTTAGATTGGCTTGTTTGGATTATTGCTATATTAGATTTACTGGTGCAGCCCCATAATTCCAGGCCGTACATCCAAATAGGTATGATTATAGTCTTATAGATCAGAATTTTATTTTCAACTGTTAGCTTTGATTTTTTGCCTATTAGTCAGTTTAATTGTTTAATGGTTAAGTCTACTTGCTTTCATTTCTTGACTACATGCTGCTTTCATGTTAATTTGCTGTCTATAGTCATACCTAGGTATTTTATTTCTGCTTTATGTGGTATTTGGATATCAATGATACATCATTGATATCCAAATACCACAGGTGTCAGGTGTTGCCTTTTTTCATAGGGTGAAATTTATGTAGCAAGTCTTGTTTTCATTTATTCTGATATGCCACTTCTCGAACCAATTTTGTAATGTGCTAAGGTGATGTTGAAGGTCTGTTGCTGCTCTTTCTGGATCTTTGTTGACTGACAATATTGCTATATCATTGGCAAATGTTCCAAGAGTTCTATTTGAGGAAGTGGGTAGGTCAGATGTAAATAAAGTGTATAAAGTTGAACCAAGGACACTACCCTGTGGCATGCCTGCTTTTATTGGTTGTGGTTCAGATTTTTCGTTTCCCACTCTTATTTGGAACTGTAGGTCACTTAAGTAGGGTTTAAGAAGATTAAAATATGATGGTCGAAGGATTTGTTTGATCTTGTATAACCGACCACTATGCCACACCCTATCAAAGGCCTGGCTTATGTCTAAGAACACTCCTGTACAGTAGCTTCTGTCGTCTAAGGCTTTGTTGATGATATTTGTTATTCAATGAATCTGCTGTATGGTAGAGTGGTCTTGACGAAATCCAAATTGGTGGTGTGGAATCCACTCTTCTTGCCTCAAGTCTTTGTTTATTCTTCTAAGAATAAGTTTTTCAAAAACTTTGGACAACACTGATATGATGCTGATTGGGCGGTATGAAGTGATTTCTGCTAGATCCTTTCCTGGTTTAGCTATCGTGATTATTTCTGAGATTTTAAACTGTTTAGACCAGTAGGACATTCTTATTATTCAATTAAAGATGTAGGTTAATAGTACTATTCCTTTTTTTTGGGAGTTCCTTTAGCATTTATGGTGTGACTTGGTCTAGTCTGGGTGTTTTTTTTAAACCCAAAGATCTGATCACCTCTTTGAATTCCTTTGGGGCGGTAATCATTAGAGTTTGTTGTAGTTCTATGAGAGCTGCTAAGTTTTGTTCTATTTCTCGATCTCTTTCCTCATTATGCAGAGTAAATATATTGGCAAAATGTTTTGCAAAGAGTTTGGCTTTCTCTTTATTACTTCTTGCCCAGGGTCCTGCAGTTGGTGGTGAGGATTCTTTAGGTTTTTATGTTTTCAATAGGCTTCCATATAGAGTAATCATGCCTGCTGATGTTTTGTATGTAATCCGTAAAGGATGCTTCTCTCAGTTCTTTTAGTTTGGCTTTTAGCTTATTTGTTAACTGGTTGTATCTGGTTTTATCGGTTGGGTTGTGGGTTTGGTGCCATATCGCTCTTGCCTTTCTTTTATCCTTTAGAAGTTGTTTGATTTCTAAAGGAGTACTGTTGATACTTCTTTGTGTTTCCAATGGCAGTGTGGATTGAATAGCGGCTTGTTGCATGACTTGTTTCAATTACAAAATCTAGGTCTTTGGAATTCTTCAGCGTTATTTTTAGATGTATTTTGTTGTTAATTTCTTCTCTATAATTTTCCCATTTGGTTTTATGGTTATGTAATCTTGGAGTGTTATGTCTGATTATCACTGAAGAACTTATGGTCGTTATAATGGGAGTATGATCTGGTGAAAGTTCAAAATTAGGAACTATGTCTGTATATGCTGATGAAATTCCTTTTGTTACAAAAAAGTCTAGCAGGTCTGGTATTTTTGCAGGGTCAGTTGGCCAGTACATCGGTGTTCCACTTGAAATAAATGAATAATTATTATCCTGCATAAGTTTTGCAAGTTCCTTTCCTTTCGTGGACGTTAGTCTTGAGCCCCATAAGACGTTTTTGCTGTTATAGTCTCCTCCAGCTAAGAATCTCTGACCTAATGTGCTAAAGAATTGCTCAAAGTGTTCTTTTATGTTGTGCCTAGGGGGGCAATTCACCGCTGATATATTTAGTTCATAGGGTAATGTTCTGACTTTTATAGAAGTGGCTTGTAAATGATTCTCCTTGTATTTTTGGAGTTGGTAATGGTGGATTGTTTGTTTTATGAGAATAGCAGTGCCTCTGTGTGCAGTACCATCTGGATGATCAGTATGATACACTCTGAACTTTGGAATTTTGATATAGCTTTCTGCTGTAAAGTGTGTTTTGCTAATGAGTAGAATGTCTATGTGTTGTTCTTTAAGGAACAGAATCACTTCGTCTTTATGTCCAATAAGACCATTCGCATTCCAGAGCGCTATTCTCAAATACTTAGTTATTACTTCAGTTTGTTTATTAACGTGGTTAGCATGTTAAGTACTAAGCTATTTTGCTGTATAAGATCCAAAGATCTGTAATGAATATAATACCTCGTATATTATGTGAAGCTCAGTATCAAGCACAAAGCATTGACGAGCCCTTTGTAGCTCATCAAAAAGAAGAAGGCCTTCATCTGGAGGGAGAGATGCAGCAAGGCAGCCAAGACCTAAAAGTGTTGGCACATACTTATGCCCTGCATCCTCTTCATCTTCCTGAAGACGAATAAGTTCATTTGCCTCTAGGAACTGAACACAGGCTGATATGGGGTTTTGGAGATTGGATTTTGTTGCAGCAAGTAACGTGCAGTTTGTGTACTGAGTCACTTGCTCAGGAGTGCATGCCACACCACTTGCAATCACCTGAAACACATCAAGCAGCAAAAGACTGGGTAGGATGCCTATCAGATCCTTGCAGTATTATAAAACAACTGTCTGTAATGTGGTGCAGTGGAAGTAAACTGGCTACTTCATTTCTTTTGTACACATACAAAGAGTCATAAAAAAATAGTAAGGCAGCGACCTAAACATAAATCCTTCCTGTGAGATCTGATGTTACTGTGGCGTTAATTATGAAGAATATTGTCTTCTGGGACGTGATGCCGTGTTGTCTGGTAGAAGTTTACCAACATTTTGGGGGGGAAACACTACCTCATTTTCAGCATCAAAGGTTAAGCTAGGCCAGCAGACTTTGCTTCAAAACAAGAGCAATGCTTATGTGAGGACAGCAAAATGGAGGAAGTTTTGTCAGAGGTTGGCCCACCCTGGTGGAAAAATCAATGATGATGACTATCATGAATATGTGCTGTCATATATACATCATTGCTGTTTTATAATTTCCATGTACCAATGATTTTGATTCCTATTATCTGCTAGAGCTGATGATTTAATATATGGTTCATCATAGTAGCCATGCCTTGTCCTAAACGTTGATTAAAATACTTCAAATATGGAATACAAGAACAGTGACAAAAATAACTTAAATGAATCATCTTATAATACTAACCTCTAATATGGCTCTCTTTAAGCTGGCTGCCAATTCACCATGCCCAAGGCAACTCTCAATAGGTTTCAAATCTGCTCCAATCAGCTTCTCTCCAATGTGTCCCTCTGCTTTGTTACAAATAAGAAAACTCTCGCCTGCAGTATCTCGCCCCATACGCCCTGCACGACCAATCATTTGCCTGTATGTTTGAGAATCCAGTGATTTTCCATGGAATACAGGTGAACGTACAATGACACGGCGAGCAGGAAGGTTCACACCTGAACTCAAAGTTGAAGTAGCTACCAATACTCTCACAGCTCCTGAACGAAAATAACCTTCCAGAATGTCACGCTCTTCAACTGTCAAACCTGTGAGAGCATTAAGATATGGTCACTTTCACACATACTTTGAAAATTAATGAGTAAATAAAATAAACGACTCTAAATATCAGCAGCAATAAACCAAGACTTTCTCCACTTCCCCCTCCACCCTTTCCACAAGAACATCATCTCCTTTATGTTTAAGAGGTTAAGAGTTCAAATCTCAGGCCTAAGACTGGCTATAAAGACCCCTCCATGTACATGTTGCCAATAGTGACTTAAAATAGGCCATGACTTCTTTCAGATTCATCATTCATAACCATGTCATTCAGCACTACAAAACTACCAGCAAGTTGTCAAGTGACAACTAGCATTGATTTGATTTGATTACACTGTCCAATGTGACTCAAAAGTATATATGATGCCTTTACATGTTTTGGTCAATTAATGACCATCTTCAGAAGGCAAATAACATTTGAGGAAACTACTATTACATAAATCATAGTACATCAAGTTCAAAGTTGTCCAAAGTTTTTACATATAAAGATTTTAAGTTAAGCTAAAATGTGGTGAGTTAAAATATTAATAGAATTCTTAATATTTAAAATCTTAAATCACTAGATTTCATGTCTTCATGCCCCTTCTATCAGCAGGAGACGGGGTAGATTTCCACCCTTGGAGGTCTGGGCAGTTTTTTTTTTCTTTATATAGTTGGTTAAGAGTCTGTGTTTTTTGTTGTGAGCTATTTTTCTATAGTATTGACTAGTGTGATGGACCAGAATGAATAAACTTGTTGAAATAACTAGTGTGATTGACATTCTGTGTTTCCAAACAGTGCATTTTCATTTCAAAAAACTATTTAGTTTACATATCAGGCAAATTTTCTATTCAC
The DNA here is from genome assembly GCF_002891405.2 of Cryptotermes secundus. NCBI lineage: Eukaryota > Metazoa > Arthropoda > Insecta > Blattodea > Kalotermitidae > Cryptotermes > Cryptotermes secundus. The sequence goes on along the minus strand of NW_019727139.1, from coordinate 153,328 downwards.
GAAGTCATGTTAATCATTTTTTATACATACATAGAAAGGACCAGATTCATGGCAACCAATGATGAAGATTTAGAATATATCCTATAACTCAGTCTTTATCAATAAAATCCCACCCCTTCATAAATACAACTGGTGAACAAAGAGGACTGTACATCAATCTTCAGTGACTTCCTGTGTTTATAAAGCATGAAGCAAGTTGTAGGGTGGTAGGGTGTTGATTCTGTTTCTCCTTAAAAGACTGTGGAAGACTTAAATCGTAACTTGAACATGAGTGGTCAAAGAGCCCCCACTACCCATTGGGTAGGAGGTTGGGCGGGCCCCAGAACTGGTGTGGACGACATGGGGAAGAGAAAATTCTTGCCCCTATTAGCCCTCAAACTCCAAACCCTCAGCTGTCCAGCCTGTAGCCAGTCACTATATCAACTGCGCTATCCTGGCTCTTGAATGTGAAATATCTTCAGGCAAACACTGGCATTAGTAATTCACAACATGGCAAGACCACTTCCTCTCATAAATTACCCGATTCATCATTGCCTGTGCATCCAACAAGTCACTTTACTTGCACTTTGATTAAGTATATTTTTATCACTTTTATTAAGTTTTCTGTTTTTTCTGTGATAAGTCTAATTTCAGGCAATGATATGATAGCACAACTTTTGATGTAAAATGCTGTTTTCTGACCACATGAGCAGCATATTCTCAGCAAAGTTTTTCCTGAGATTCACAGGAACCATGTCTTTGGCTTTAATGTCACTATAAGCAATACCGTCAAGGGCAAAGCTTTAGGGTCAAAGACTCATTATAAAGTCTCTTCAGTTACACATCAAAAACAGATTATAAGAAGGCTCTCAGTAAAATTGTATTTTACTCTCTAAGACCACCAACACCACTATTTGGTATCTAATGTGTTTATTTTAAAAGCCCCACCACATGTTTTTACCTTTCTTCTTGGAGCTATTTTTATAGCTGGTACTATTGTTTTATTGTTTTGTTGTGAGGTGTCTTTTCTTGATGTTGTATATTGCAGTGGTGCTACAGAACTGAACCCAATACAAAAATTAAAGAAAAATTGTTAAGAGCCTAAGTTACATATGTGTGAGCATAGAGAAACCAATGGGATTTGCTTTGACTTTCAATGTGGAAACACATGTTCTAAAGGATATCATATTTGAAACATGTGGATTCATGATGCAGTACAACCTTGGTGCTACAGTACTTACCTCATGTGCATTAAGTTATGGGTTATTCTAAATTTCCTACATGCAAATTTTTTACATTATGTGTGTAAGAAATAGTTATGAAACAGCCATTATACCTAACTACTTAACTGTAAATCTAGTGTTAAAACAGTGGTTCACAAACTGTATATGAACACATAACTGTTTAATTTTCTAGCACAATAAAATTAAGTTTAAATAACATTAAGTTACTAGAATCATAACAAAACCATCTCTTTATAATGCACATGGGTAGGATCTGTACCACCTATAGACCCCAGTGGTAACACAGGTCTCATCTCATTATTTTCAGCACAGTTGTAAAACAAGATCACAGAACAAATTTCACCAATATGTACTTAAAAAAAAGAATGTTAAGGTTCATCTTCACGTGACATTTGAAGTCACGAACTTAATCAAGATGTCATGATACAAATGTTGTGACTTGAGACTTTATGTCACGAGTCTTTAGTTTGCTCAGGCTTAGAGTATGCCATGTTTTATCTACTTTAGTATCATAAATGATGCTGAAGAAATTAATCCATCTTGCCTTTCTACTTCACACAAACGTACTATTTCGAGCTTCATATTCAAGCCTACACTCTTCTATTTCACTGCCATATTAGAGTTCTTCAAAATTCTGAAGTTGGTGCCCAACGAAAAACAGTAGATATTTGACAGGGGACAGAACCTTAAACATCAGCATGTGACATCATTGTCTGAGGTCAGTGGAAGCTTAGAGAAACAGGGGACCTATGTGACAAAAAGGGGAGGATACTGTATAGTGCCTCTACAAACAAGCAAGCAATACAGTGCACAACAGAACAAGCTAGTGGACTGATAATAAAATTCAGAGAGAAATCATGTAATGTATAATTCTCATTGGGAGGGGGTAAGCTGCTCTCAGATTACTGAATGTAAACTTTCTCCAAAGGAAGGGCAGGACAGAGAGGGTTGATTAATGAGACCTTTACAGACTGCTTACTTACTTACTCATGGAGCTGAGCCCTTCTTGAGGAGCCGCCAATTCTGCAGCTACTCAAGAATTTCCCAGCATTTTATGGAACCTGAAGGTTCATTACCGTGTTCACAAGAGCCCTCCACTGGTCCCTATCCAATCCATACCATCCCATCCTATCTCTCTAAAATCCATTCTAATATGGTCCACCCACCTACGCCTTGGTCATCCCTGTGGTCTCTTTCCTTCCGGTTTTCCCACCAATATCCTATATGCATTCCTCGTCTCCTCCATTCGTGCTACATGACCTGCCCACCTCATCCTCCTTGACTTGATCATTCTAATTATACTTGGAGAAAAGTACAAGTTATGAAGCTCCTCATTATGCAATTTTCTCCAACTTCCTGTCACTTCATCTCTCTTCGGTCCAAATATTCTCATCAACACCCTGTTCTCAAACATCCTCAGTCCATGTTCCTCCNGTTTTGTATATTATAATTTTTATGTTTTTAGACAGATGAGAAAACAAAAGGTTGTGGACTGAATGGTAGCAAGCATTACCCGAGTTCAATCTCCTCTTAATTTCCTCCTGAATCAGGTTTTGTTCTGTTATCGTTGTTCCCAAATATCTGAACATTTTCAAAACATGTGTTTCNTTGCCCTGCATTTTGGTGACGAGACAGGAACATATGCTTAGTTTTCTCTGTGTTTACTTCTAGACCAACCTCTTTACTTCTTACAGACTGCTAGCCATACATAAAAAAATGCAGAATGGCAGTGGTGACTAGATACAGATCACTCATTATGACACAGGAGAAGTGAAAAAAATTCTCATTTTAGGTGATGATTTTAGTTCCTTTTGTCACTATAATGAAGTCCTCATCACAAGTCATACTTGCTCTACTTTGGTTTCACTGTACCTGGCTCTGAGATAAGCACCAAAGCATATTACCTCTTTATTCTTTCAATTCACATTGCTGGTTAACATTCAAGTGCAGAAAAGAACGGCCGACATGTGACAAAGTGACTGCAGCAGGTTGGTGATAGTGGTGGTGGTTGTAGTAGTAGCAGCAGTTACAGCAACAATACTTTCTACAATACTGGTCATGTTATGAAATAATGTATATGCAACATAATCAAGTAAGTTATATTTCATGTGAAATTTTATTTGAATTATTGAACATAATAATAATAATAATAATAATAATAATAATAATAATAATAATAATGACAATTAATAATAAATCAATAAATGAATATAAATATTACTACCAACATAGTACACTCTGTCCATTTCCAGTCCCAGAAGACCCTTAGATACATGTGTCCTCTCATGTGAATCCAGAGAACACTTTGATAAGTGATAACCTAAGTTAAGTGATCCTAATTATCTGAACTGATGGTGACAGTTAATGTTTGGTGAAAGATGGTGGTAATAACAATAACTTACAATCACTTATCATATATCATTTCACACTACATAAATTCAACACCTGAAAGAGTGCTGTAAAATAACTGATTAAACAAAATAATCTGTTCATTTAGTTTAAAATATTTTACGCTTCATAGTAAAGGAAAACTCATGTGACAACGTTAAGTTCCATGCTGCTAACATATTCATTAACAATCCCATCACTTGTTGGGTTGAAATTTACTGAATAACAGTGGTGATCTCATCAAGTGAGAGACTGTTGCCCAGTGTATGTGCTTGTAAATGCCATTTTCTCTTACAGATGTCATTCAAATGCAGAGAAACATTATGTGTAGCTCGCTGAAGTTTGTAAGGGTCAAAATATTCAGTGACTGTACACAATTTTTCACTTGCTGGCTCTTGTTCAGATTTCAAGTGTGGTTAATTTCACAATCTAGTTTTCATAAAAAAAAATGGCTGGCCTGTCAGGTAAAATCCTGGTGCATGACAGTAAATGTGTTAACTTGTGAGCAGCTAGCTACTATGGTGTCCACCAGATTAGCCATGCTCCAGTAATACTTGCTTGTATTATTGAACTCAAAGTTCTGATTTCTGCACCACCATTCAATGTTTTCAAAAGGTCCTGCCAGCTTGGTCTTGAGCCTGTGAACCCTCAGGTTACATGGAGTGACAGTGAGGCTTTATTCTGCCATAGAATATACCCTTTCTTTCATCCAAAGCACCAGCAATAGAACTCGTATATTGTTTATGACTTTTTTAGATAGTTATAAATCTATGGCTCTACAGCCCCTGTGGACCTTTGCCACTTTTTCAGTTTTTTAATCTATACACAGTTGGTAGGACTCCTTGGACTGGGGATCAGCCTGTCGAAAGGCCACTACCTACACATAGAACAAAACAAACAGAGAATAAACGCACACAGACATCCATGCCTCAGATGGGATCCCAGTGTTTGAGCAGGTGAAGACAGTTCATGTCTTAGACCGTGCAACCATTGTGAACAGTAGTCATAATTATACCCCTAATTAACTTACTCCCTGGGGATGAGTCCTTCTTGAGAAGGCACCAGTTACTCAGTTACTCAAGAATGTCCCAACGTTTTATGGAATCCGAAGATTCATTACCATGTTCATAAGAGCCCAACACTGCTCCTTATCCTGAACCAGATCAATCCAGTCTACACTACCCCATCCTATTCTCTGAGATTCATTTTAATATTGTAGCATGTAGACCCATTGCTAAGTAATGATTCTGTAAACAATGGCTGTTAGGTAATGGCCAATAATAACACAGAAATGGTGTTCTCTACATGGTCCAAGCAATAGCCACATGATGCAACAATAGAAGAACTGTTGGGAGAGGTATTTTCAATGCGGTCTGTGCCGAGGTATTATAAGCAGGACAAATCTAAATTATAGTCAGTTGTGAGACAGTCATCGGCCAGTAAGGACATGCACACTGAAGCTGAGGAAGCTATGCCATTGGCAGCCATTACCAGGAAACAACAGGTGAAGACACACAGACTGAGAAGGCTTAGTGCATGATGTAATGAATTGCAGTGTGTGAATTAGTGATAGCGCTATAGTTACTTGTAGTTACAGCGGCCTCCGTAGTCTAGAGGTAATGTTCCCACCTCATGACTCGTGGTACGTGGGTTCAAATACCCGGCTGAGGTCGTCAAATTTTTAAGGGCGGAAAAATTCAGGGAACAAGTCCTCCGGGAGGGACTTTAAGCTGTGTGTCCCGTGTCGTAACTTTACGGCATATAAAAGAACCTCATATCCCCAAAGGGGATCACTGAGCCGAATTCCAGGACGTTTCCCGCCCAACAATAGTCTCTAAGGCCTCTGATAGATGGAGGAAGCATTATAGATACCGCTAAGCAAGTGGCCGAACTCGCTTGCTCGGCGGGACTGATGGTACGCACCATTTATCGGTAGGGTTTAGAGTCTGGTAGAATATCATAGAGGGAAGCACAATAGATCAAACTGGTCGCGGTGCATGGGGAAACCCACCCTCTCTAAATAACTAACTAACTAACTAACTACTTGTAGTTACTAACTGTAAGTGTTCAATAAATGTAATTACTAATACATACCCCATCTATAGTCACAAAGACAAGTGACAATATTATCCTCCTATGTCTATGACTTCCCAGTGGTCTCTTTCCTTCTGGCTTTTCCACCAAAAACCTGTATGGATTCCTCTTCTCCCCGTGTGTGCTACAGGTCCTGCCCATCAAATTCTTCTTGACTTGATCACTCTAATTATATTTGGCAAATTGTACAAGTTATTAAGCTCCTTGTTATGTAGTTTTCTCCAACCCACTATTATTACATCCCTCTTCAGACCAAATATTATCCTCGGCACCCTCTTCTCAAATGCCCTCAGACTATGTTCTTTCCTTAATGTCAGTTAGCAAATATAGGTTATTTAGAGTCTCTCTTAAGAACAACTTCAATGAAATGTATTGAGTATTGTGTCAAACTGTGTATATTCATAAAATGTTTTTTATCATTAACAGCCATTTCAATGAAGTTACAGTTAATTCAAACATAGCCAATAAATTACTTATCCTACATGAAACTGATAACAATATTCTATTTACCAATAGATGCATCACCAGCATGCATAAAACCTAATCCAGTCTTATTAATAATATATATTACACCAATTAAAACTTATCATTTATAATGGAATCTATTGCAGGAACAAGAAAAGGATGTGAATACGGAAAGAAACAAAACTTTCAAGCTATTATGTCTCATAATATATGTAAACCAATTTATAAGACACTTTCCAAGGTCTACATCGTATGACTATGAATCATGGAGGATTAACCAAAACCTTACTATCAATGGATGCAGAACTTATGTGATGGACAGCCCCTTAAGCCATAAAATAACAGAGTAAAAATGTAATAGCATGTTTTATTTAACTATACAGAAAAACTAGGAAAAGAACAAGTTTTAATAGGGTAAAAAGCATTGGTATCTAAGAAGAGGAAGAAAGCTCTTAAGAAGATCTATAACTTTATTTTCTCAAAGAAGGGCTAGGACCTAGAAAATAGTTAGCAGATTTGCTGACTGATAAGCCATTACCTGCATGATGAAATGCCACTCCAAATGCCACAGTGCACCGAAGCACTTTATCCAGCCCAACTGGACATCTCTGTAACTGTTCCAAAGCCTCAGCTATAGCATTTGAGTCCAACTGCTCACGAAGCTGCTGGCCTAATTCACTCCCTGATAAACCTGATATCATAACATAAAATTAGAATCTAATGAAACCACTCTGAGGGATAGAACATGCTGAACTTCACTTTAAGGTTAATTCTGTACAGAGGGAACTTAAACTTGTTTGCCAAAGAACCCGATGTACCATGTAAACATACATCAATAAATAACTGCTAATGCAAAGGGAAATGGACATGATATTTGGCACATGGAAGGTAAGGAATTTCTGTAGGGTAGGATCACTGACAAAAGTTGCAAGAGAATTAGCAAAGTATAAGTTAGATTTACTGGGAGTACAGGGGTGGCACTAAATCAGTAGGCGATTATGTATTTTTCTATAGAAAAGGCAATGAGAATCATGAATTAGGGACAGGATTTTTTGTACATAAAAGAATAATATCAGCAGTTACAAGGGTAAGTTTGTTAGTGATAGGCTGCCATACATAATATTAAGGCTGGGGCCACACGAGCACACAAAATGTGTCCGTTGTAGAAATAAACAAGAGAGGTGAATGCTATGCTTTCTTCTGGCACCACTGCAGACAATAAACTATGCACCACATTCTGCAACTGTGTGGTGTCCTCAGCAACCTCCGTTGCAACGGATGTACTTCGTGTGCTCGTGTGGCCCCATCCTAAGAGGTTGCTGGTGAGATATCACTGTCATGTGTTCGAATGAAGGTAGATGGGATTTGGATTGATAACTGGATTTATTGCACAATTCTACAGCTCATGACTACACTTCACAGATAACTATCACACAGATTAGTGTTCTCAGTCACGTTGGTTGGCAGTGGCTTCCAATGGCTCCTTGGCTTGCATCCTTGCAGGGTGGCAACCATCTAACACCAACCTCATATTCTGACTCCTGGCTTCAGCTGGTACTTCCTTCAGCTGCTAGCTCCCAGGCTGGACTGACTTCCAACTGCCAACCTCCAACTTCAGCTGTCAATTCTTGACTGACTCAAAGTCAAAATTACTTTACACCTGGCAGTTTACCACCAATCAGTTTGTCTTGGTGTCAAGCCCCCTTCAGACCCACGACCAGAGATTTCCTCCCCCCAACTGAACCCTTGTCCTTATGTAATAGAGATATTGAGAAGATGGGTTTTTTCTCTTATGAATATGCTTGGTCTTTTGTCAAATGTACATTTCGCAAATATAGCATGTTATTGAAAAATTCTTGCTTTTGTGCCACACACAAGTCCTATGTCAGTACAGGCTTTGCAGAGCAGATCATCCCTATCTTATGTATCTCATGCTACAACGGTAGCCTAGTCATTTGAACGTTCGTAAGCTTGACCCCTGCCAAGTTTAAGCCTCTTATATTTTTGACTGGCTCAAGCTATTCCGGAGTTCTTTATATGCCCTCAACATGGACTGCATAGAAAACGCCACTTCCAACAGTTCCTCCATTGTTGTATGTGCATGATGCTTAGTGATGGTGTTGTGTTTATGAAGCTGTTGCTTAGCAATGGCTGTTACTCTGGTCCCTTGTTGTAGCTGTCAGTCTTGATGTCACAGTACATAAAAAAAAATCATACAAGCACTTAGGAGGGACGACGGCGTGAACTTATTTGTCGCGTTATACGCCCAACACATGACAATATGTATATGCTGTATATAATACTAAGAGGTTGCTAGTGAGATCTCATGGTTCTGAATCTTCATACCTCAATGAAAGATACAAGCTTCTATGAATAACTAGAGCATGTGTTCAGTCAGTTCCATAAGTACCACATGAACATTTTGTTAGGCAATTTGAATTCCAAAGTAGGTGGAGAAAATACCTTCAAACCAACAGTTGAGAACTAGAGTTTAAATGAAATGAGTAATATACTCATAAGTGGAGTTACTTACTTACTTACTCATGGAGCTGAGCCTTTCTGGAGGAGCCATCAATTCTGCAGCTACTCAAGAATTTCCCAGCATTTTATGGAACCCAAAGGTTCATTACTGTGTTCACAAGAGCCCTCCACTGGTCCCTATCCTGAGCCAGATCAATCAAATCCATACCATCCCATCCTATCTCTCTAGGATCCATTTTAATATTGTCCACCCACCTACACCTTGGTTCAACAGAGCGTGTTCAAAATTATTAGATCAAAGGAAACAAGCCAAACTGCAGTGGTTACAGGATCTGAGTGTAAGAAATGGGGATAGTCGGAACATAAAGCCAGCAGACATTCAGGAATAAAAAGAGGAAATATCTGAAAGATAAAATTGATTAGCTTGCAACAAACAGCAAGAAGAAGAAGAATATTAGAA
>NW_019727139.1:123294-144163 GCF_002891405.2 Cryptotermes secundus | reverse complement strand
TGAAAGACAAAATTGATTAGCTTGCAACAAACAGCAAGAACAAGAATATTAGAGATCTGTATAGAGGAATAAATGAATTTAAGAGGTGTTACCAACCTAGTAACTTAGTAAAGGTTGAGAATGGTGATCAGCTTAGAGATTCCCACATTTTCAATAGCTGGAAGTACTACTTCCCTCAGTTACTGAATGTGCATAGGGTCAGTGATGTTAGGCAGATAGATATACATACAGCTGATTCATTAGTACCTCAGCCTAGTTCCTTTGAGGGCGAAATTCTGATTTCAAAGTTGAAAAAGTATAAATCATTATATATTGATAAAATTCCAGCAGAACTGATTCAAGCAACAGGAGAAATATTGTAAACACAAACCACTCCATTCTATTTAGAACTGCCTGAGTCTATTCAGAAAGGCAATAAAACTGACTGTTGTAATTATCGAGGCATATCATTATTAATTTAAAAAAAAATTGTATCCGATATCCCTCTCATGCTGAAGCCCACATGTGGATGAAATTACTGTGAACATCAGTGTGGGTTTTGACATAACAGATCAACTGTGGATCAGACTTTTTGCATTCCTTAGATACTATAGAAGCAATAGGAATACAATCAAACAGTATATCAGTTATTTGTAGACTTCAAGGAAGCTTACGATTCAGTTAGAAGGGAAGTATAGTACAATATTCTCATTGAGTTTGGGGTAACCACTAGTTAGGCTAATTAAAATGTGTTTAAAAGAAACCTACAGTAAAGGCAACATAGGTATATACGTATTTTTCTGATACATTTCCTATTTAAAATGGTCTGAAACAAGATGGTTTATCACCATTACTTTTCAAACTTTCCTTACTGGACTACAAGTGTCTTCTCTTCTACAGTGATTAACTTGGTTCTGATTTACAAATCAGTCACTTCTTCTACTGCAACTGCCTTGAAATATGACTGTCTTAACAATGCCTTCGTTCTCCATGGAAACTGTTGACTGCTTGTTCATATCAATGGAAACCTTTGTTGATTCTGTTGACATGGAGAACGTACCTAGCGAGCTATTGTCTAGCAATGGACTATTCTGACTTTCAGGTCTCATGTCACAATAATAAAAAGAGTTATCATCAATTTGGATACAAAAAATATATTGAGTGTTTTAAACACCTTCAGCTTTCAGCAGGTTGATCTTTCTAAGATGCAGTAAATGCTATCATTCACACCACATTGTGCTGTCAGCAGAGCAAGTGAGGGAGAAAGTGAGACAGAGAAATGTTTCTAGGTCAGGAACCACCAGCTACAAGTTTGCACAAAGAAACATTGAAGCTATGAATCTGAAGCTGTAATTCCCCACAATTACAGCAAAGGTCATGAAGCTGAGAACGGNAAACCGGTTAATCCGCCCCCGGATAATCGAGAGTTGACTGTATAACATATTTTCAAATATTTAGCCATCTTTCACGTGTTTGCTTATGATAAGTGCATGAAGTTAGTATATAAAATCATGTGCAGACACTTTTCTTAGATGGGTGTCATCTTTAATTCAGATAAATACTGCATTTATGTTCCACAGTTGTTGCTCAGAAAGATCTTGAAATCTGCATGTCATCTTGTTGACCTCAAGCTGATGCTTGTGGAAGGAGTAGAAGTAATGTACCAGTGTTAAACATCTTCTGCATACTCAGGGTAGCTCCACAAGTGCATGCACATAATTCAGTTGATCAAACATTTCATTTTCTTAAATACTACTGCTGTCATGTTCAGTCAAAACCCAGCCACTAGCCCTGTAGTACTCATAATCATCATCACTGGCACGACAGCCCTTTGTGAGCCCTGGCCTTCCTCAGGATTGCTCACCACTCTTCTCTATTCGATGCTACATTCCTCCAGTTCTTTACACCCAAAATTCTAATGTCCTGCCACACACACACACACATTCTTCCCATCTTAACCTTGGTCTTCCCACTCTCCTATTTCCTTCTGGTTTAATATTAAGCATGTTCTTGATGGTTCTATTCTCGCTGGAACGTATTATGTGTCCAGCCCATTCAAGCCTTTTCACCTTTATAAATCCAATAATGTCTGGTAGCCCTGTAGTACTGGGTGACTTAAAATTATTTGTGCTCACATGATAAAAGTTAAAATACTTGCTTCAGCGTTTGTTTTATATGAGTGTGAAATATAATCTGTCCTCTGAGGGGAGAACATAATTCGAAGAGTCCATAAACCCAAGCACTTAGAAAAATATTTGTACTTAAGAAATATAAAGTGGGAAATGGAAGCTCTACTGAATAAGGAATCTCTTGACTTAGATTCTGATTGGTATTGTTAATGAGATTACAAGGGACTGGACTTGCAGCTCAGATGAGAGGAGTAAGAGAGGCACACAAAATCTTGTTGAGGAAACTTCTTAGAAAGCAGTCACTCAGAACACTTAGAATGAAACAGAAAAATATTAAATTGAATGTTAGGAAAATAGTTTGGGGAATGTGAAGTGGCTAAAGATAATGTTCAGTCATGGGATTTGACAATAGCAGTGAAATAATTAATAAGATTTTGAAAAGACTTACCAATGGTCCTGAACATTTTAGCAATATGCTGTGCAAGTTTCTCGCACCAGTTTTTAGTGGCACAGAATGCCAGCACTGAGTAGCCATTCGTCAAAGTCTCCAGACATAACTGCACTATATGGTCTGGGTCATCCTATGCACCAAACAAGTTCAGTTATCCACAAGAAGATAACAACACTGAACAAAATCAGGCGTTCTCTATCATCCAAAATTCAGAGACCTAAATATTTGGAACTTGTGATAAATCCTTTTACAGCCACCTTAACCCTCTGTGTGTTATATAAGAGGTGCAATCCAAAAGTTTCCGAAATATATTAATAAAAACTATTACGTCTTGCTTGGATCTTATTCTGCACCATCACCTTTAAAGTAGTCCCCTTGGGAGCGCATACACCGATCCCAGCGTTTCTGCCACTTTTCAAATGCATCCTGGAAGTCTTTCTTTGTTAGGGTGTTTAGTACCGTCTGCGTTTCTGCTTGCATTTCCTCAACTGTATCAAATCTTCACCCTTTCAACTTGATTTTCATCTTGGGGAAGAGAAAGATGTCGCATGGAGCCAAGTCTGGCGAGTACAGTGGGTGGGGAACAACTGCCATCTTGTTTTTAGCCAAAACTTCCTGCAAAATGTAAGCCATGTATGGTAGTGCATTGTCATGGTGGAGTACCCAGTCGTTTGTGCGCCACTTCTCTGGACGTTTTCTCCTCATGTCCTCCCTCAAACGCCTTAGAACATCGCGATAGACCTCTTTACTGACTGTCTGACCAGGAGGGACGAACTCCTTATGAACAATTCCTTCGATATAAAAAAAAACAGAACATGGACCTAATGTTGCTCTTGACTTGTCGAGCTTCTTTTGGCCGAGGTGAAGAAGGGCTCTTCCATCGCAACAATTGCTGCTTATTTTCAGGGTCGTAGCCATAAACCCAACTTTTGTCACCAGTGACAATCTTTGAAAGAAAGTTTGGATCCTCTTGAAGCTGTTGTTGAAGTTCCCTGCAGACTCCCAGGCGATGCTGCTTCTGTTCATTTTTCAGCAGTCGTTTCACAAACTTTGATGCAATCCTCCTCATGTTCAGTTCCTCTGACAAAATTCATTGACATGTACCATAACTTAGTCCCAAGGTGTCACAGAGGTCTTGGATGGTAAGTCTACAATCTTGCAGAATCAGATCCCTAACTTTCGTGACATTTTCTGGTGTGGTGCCAGTTGACGGCCGTCCCGAACAATCGTCATCATCAGTCAATGTCAGCCATTTTTGAAACCCTTATACCAGTCGTAATTTTGTGTCTGGCTTAAACTGTTGTCACCAATAGCTTGCTTCAACCTTTGGTGCGTTTCTGCAGTGGTTTTCCCAAGTTTAAAACAAGTTAAAACAGACATGCTGCTCTCTCAGGTCAGCCATCACAAAACCGCAAACTCACAGAAACACAATGGAAATACGTTCACCAACAATAAACCCAACCATTCAACTTGACGCCGCTTGCCACACTGGTTGAAGAAGGGTGTGTGGGGAGACACCTAGCAGTATTTCGATGCACTCATAACCATCCACGCGCAAAATTCAAATTTCTGGAACTTTTGGATTGCACCACATATATTTGGGCAGGAAAATAGGAAGTCTGTTCCAGCAGGGCATGTGATATGAATCTTAATATAATGCAACAAGCATGACTGTTCTTTCTGAAGAAAAATTTAATTTATACTAAACCCTTTCTGAAATATCAGCACCATCTTAATCCATTCGATGGCTGGCAAACACATCAGACAGACCACTCTCCAGCAACTTAACTCCCAGGAATGGTAGTAAAGATTACTACTGCATAAGACAAAGAATGTAGCAATTCTTTTTTGGATCCTTTCCTCACTTCCCCCTCCCCCATTTTGGGCTCTATATTCCTTATTGGACTCGCAGGTTGTATTTGTCATTAATGTTCTATGCTCAAGAAAAAATGTAAAACTGGAATTTCTAACGTGATTTGAATTTCTTCTTTATTTAACACTACTAGCTACACCATTACCAAGTCAAATTCAGCAAAGAGTGAAAATACCAGATACTTCATATCTCAACATATTCTGAAAAAGAACCATATTTTAGCACAAGAAAATAATAAAACTGCTGACTGTGATCTCACCTGAATGTATTTGGAAGCTTGCATATCATACAGCTTATTCATTTGACTGTCATATACAGAAGGACCAATTTTCAAGAACTCCTTCAGGGGAACTGGTCGGAAGTCTGTTTGATAGAGATCGGCACCAAGCCACGTAGCTAAGAGAGCCAAGTTGGGGATGGTAGCTGACATACCCACCACCTGTATCTTCACACTGTCCTCCCTTTTACAGTAAATACACAATTATTTCTATCCTCTAATTGACTTGGAATAGCCCAAAGTAGTTGTTAAAATATTCATTCTCAAAATGTTATGTTTTCACCCAGTTTTTGTTTACTTTTAATTCATAAGATAAACCATTATACAAACTTACTTTAAAAAACATGAAGTCAGGTCTGACCTAATGCATTATTATTTTATCTATATTTTTATATATCTCTACATTTTAACAAATCTGTACTTAAAGTCTGTATATACAGTAAGACTCCCGATTATCTGGGATGGATGGAAAATGTCATTGAAAGGAATATGTAGCTAACTTGTGAGTTGGGACTGAGAAAATGACACATGCATTTATAGTGTATTTTATTTGCACATTTTGAAAACAATTGGCAGAAACATGAGTGTGGTTTCTGAAAGCCTCCTGTGTCACTTATACAGGGTGGAGCAGAGGAAATGCATGTTTTTCACATAAGAATAACCTTGTTGTTTTTAAAAAAAAAACTAAATTGCACAACAGATAAGGTATTTTAATGCAATTTAACTTACATTACGTACAGAAAATAATGTCAGTCAGATGACATCCTTACTGGACACACATTTGGAGCCTCTCCTCAAAATTTGCATCACATTTTCCAACATGTCTTCCGGCACAGCTGCGATTTCTTGATGAATGGAAAGTGTCCGCTCTAGGATCGTTCGTGGTCTGTTTGTATACACTCTTGCCTTGAGGTATACCCATAAACCGATAGATCATGGGAGCGTGGGGGCAGTTAATGCACTGCAGTTACAGTGACTTTGATGCGCTACGTCGACATGTCAACTTCCTGCATCCAGAACTCCTAAGGCGTTGGGTAAACATGAGACAAATGTGGTTCCAACAGGATGGTGCCACAGCTCACACGATTAGGGCATCAATGGAAGTTGTTGGAAGCATGATCCCCCACCATGTGATCTCCCATTTCGATGATGTTTCTTGGCCCCCATTCTCCCCTGATCTATTAGTTTGTAACATTTTTTCTGTGGGGATACCTCAAGGCAAGAGTGTACACGAACAGACCATGAACGATCCTAGAGCTGAAACTTCCCATTCATCAAGAAATCGCAGCTGTGCCAGAAGACATGTTGGAGAATGTGATGCAAATTTTGAGGAGAGGCTCCAAATGTGTGTCCAGCAAGGATGTCATCTGACTGACATTATTTTCCATAAGTAAGTTAAAAATGCATTAAAATGCCTTCTATTTTGCGTAATTAAAAAGTTTTCTTTTAAAACGACAAAGTTATTCTTATGTGAAAACATGCATTTCCTTTGCTCCAACCTGTACATGTCAAAACAAACAACCAAAGAAAGCCTTCTCAAGTTTCCAAGTACATGTTGAGGCATGAAATAAAACTCCTTTCATATTGAACTTGTTCATTTTTAATAAGTAATTTCAGATGAAGATTATCTTTAGACATTGGCCACATCAATCACTTCTCTAAATAGAACCTCCAGATAATCCCCAACCTGGATAATCCACTTCCAGTTAATTGGTGGTCTACTGTATTTGACTGATTTGTGTACATCACTCAACAATGACCATTTAAAGTTGAAATATTTAGTGGATAATACAAAATAAAAACAAGGTTTTTTAATGTAAGTTTGTTTGACAGTTTAACTTAAAACTAAAAATTGATTCTGACCTTATAACACTGAAGTCACATTGTTTCCTATATTAGCCTTTAAATGACATTGGAAACAAAGTTTCCCACACATCAAACATAAATGCCAAATATCATCTTGGGCTATCTAATCAGTTACAATAATGCTTGTAAACAGTATTTGTTCTTACATATATTTTAAGTTTGTAATGATGTGTAATCAGACCTTCTTCCACATCCTCTCAAATTCATTATTCATTAATTGTTCTAATATTCAGTGCTATATAATGTGAGTTACAGAACAAATCATACATAAATAAATAAATATAATATACAGTATCTTGAAAAGGAGATTCTACTGTCACTCCTTTTCATATATCACACACAGATTAAACAGCTCCTGTATAGAAAACAGAAAACAGATGTGAAGAGACTTACACAGTACACATGTAGAGTATCTTGGTGAGGAGCAGTTCTAGCAAATAACCTCGAAAAGGATCACCTAAGAGATGCAGTTCATCAACAACCACAGCACCAACCTTGTGAAGATACCCTTCTTCCAGTAACCTACATACCAATCAATCATTATAATGCAATTTTTATGACATTTCATTCACTGTGTAATTGTAGTTTTTATGCATTGTTTGAATTATAACTTACTGGTACATACCCTTCTGTCCAACACCAAATACCCATAAAGTGTACAACAGAAAAAATTTTATAAAATGAAACCTAGAGTAAAGCTAAACTGAAAATGATATGTGTCCCTGGTTCTGAAAATACAGAGTGAAAACTAATGTGAAATGACCATCAAGAAATGTAAAGTGTTTTATGAACAGTATTTGTTGCTTTCTAGTCATATAATTTTGTTCCATACAGTGTTTCTTGGAGCTATCTCAGAAGCAACCTGTTCATCAATAAAATATGTATAGGATACTTCAATTATTACCATAAAAAAGTGAACTAAAGGGGAGATACAAACAAAAATAACATGTATGAAGGCTATTTAGAAAGTAACCTCCAGTGAGACATTAACAAAACAAGCAATAAGAAAAAAATTCACTTATGAATTCTGATCGAGAATACGAGGGGGGACCCAAAAATAACCGGAACCGACCTGTTGCGCGCGCATGCTTTGTAGTTACGAGTTGTGCTGCTAGGTGGTGTTAGCTGGGGGTCTCCCGCGACTGTTAGTGAGCTGGCGTCAGTCTGAGTTAAGTGGTTTGTCTGTGGTGCTCTGTTGTGTGCGTTCCTGTTTCAACCCTTTGGCGATTAGTGAGATGGCCGACCAGAAGGAACAAAGAGTGTGCGTGAAATTTTGCTTTCTGTTAGGGAAAACTGCACTTCACTCTTCAAGTCGCGGCAAACATTCACGCGGTTTTCTCTTTGGTCATCTCCGAGCAAGCGAGGAACAAATTTTGCAGACACCCGTCTCATGTGCAAACCTTCGGTTAAAATTCGCTGGACCGTGCTCCATGAGATGTTCGTTTCCTCAGAAAGTTGGTCAATGGTCTTTCGACGATCTTCATCAATTGCACGTTTGATTTTGGCAATGTTTTCGTCATTTCTTCCTGTCGAAGGACGCCCGGGGCGTGGCATGTCTTCTGTTGACATGTTGCCAGATTTGAAACGGGAAAACCACTCGTAGACCTGTGATTTCCCCAAAGCATCATCATTAAAGGCTTGCCGAAGCATCCCAACAGTCTCGGCTGCAGTTTTCCCTAACAGAAAGCAAAATTTCACGCACACTCTTTGTTCCTTCTGGTCGGCCATCTCACTAATCGCCAAAGGGTTGAAACAGGAACGCACACAACAGAGCACCACAGACAAACCACTTAACTCAGACTGACGCCAGCTCACTAACAGTCGCGGGAGACCCCCAGCTAACACCACCTAGCAGCACAACTCGTAACTACAAAGCATGCGCGCGCAACAGGTCGGTTCCGGTTATTTTTGGGCCCCCCTTCGTATACCTTTAATGTCCTTGCAGAAAGCCAGAGTTTCTGTGTAAAATATATGCTTACTAAATTTTATGCAGTCTCTCTCTGTTTAACAAAATCCTCAGATTCCATTTGCTTTGTAGTACTTAAAATAACATATATCTTGATTAAAAAGATGGTAACTACTTCACTGAGATCCTTCTAGAAAACAAGTAAATAAAAATCAAATAATCCTCGGATCACACAGTCCTTATACAGAGTGTTTCAAAACGAGCTTTACAACTTTGAAAGCTTATATAAATTTATACAGAGGACATACACAACGTTTTGAACTGTCATAATGTAGCAAAACACACCGAGTTTCATGCACGTGGTACTGTAGTACCCAATCCCGCCACCACGAGCGCTCGCGCAATTGAAATCAAGATGGCTACTTTCACAGGTGCAGAGCGTGCTCGTTGTGTTTTGGTTCGAAAAAACGAAATCTGCTACATAAGTTCAAAGGAAATTTCGCACTCAGTATCACAAGGAACCTCCCAGTAGGCCTACAATTTACTCCTGGCACAAAAATTTTGTTCAGACCGGATGTTCTGTGCGCCATGCCAAGTCACCCGGTTGGCCATGTGTTTCTGACACTACAGTGGAACAGATTAGGGAGAGCTTCATTCAAAGTCCACGAAAGTCAATGTGACATACGTCTCGGGAAACTGGTATTCCAAATGTTACTGTGTGATGAGTGTTACGAAAACGTTTACAATTAAAAGCGTTCAACCTATTCATCGTTCAACACCTTACGGATGCAAATAAGGTGGTTCATAAGGAATTCTGTATGCAAATGTTTCATCAGATACAAGACGATGAGAAGTTTCTGGACTCCGTAATTTTCAGTGATGAGAGCACGTTTCATGTCAGTGGTAAGGTCAATACCCACAACTGCAGGATCTGGGGCAGCGAAAATCCACGTGTCTCCCTGGAACATGTTCATGATAGCCCAAAGGTGAACGTGTTTTGCGGCCTCAGCAAAGAAAGAGTGTACGGCCCCTTTTTCCTCATGGAGATGACCATTACCAGTATCGTATATCTGGACATGCTCCAAGAGTTCCTCATTCCACAGTTAGACGAAGTTGACCAAGAAGGATGCATTCACTTCCAGCAAGATGGTGCACCCCCTCATTACCTTGGAGAAGTGTGTGAGTACCTCAAAACCCATTTCCCAGGTCAGTGCATTGGTAGAGAGGCGCCGACAGCATGGTCACCTTGTTCCCTGGATTTTATCTTATGGGGATTCATTAAAGATTGAGTGTTCGTACCACCTTTGCCTGCAAATGTCGTTGAGCTCCAAACTCGAATTACTGCCTCAGTTGCAGAAGTGACACCAGAGATGCTACGTAGCGTGTGGCAAGAGACTGACTACAGGTGGGACGTCTGCCGCATTACCAATGGAAGTCACATTGAACTATAACTATCCGAGGTAAAACTCTGTGTGTTTTGCTACATTATGACAGTTCAAAACATTATTTATGTCCTCTGTATAAATTTATATAAGCATTCAAAGTTGTAAAGCTCTTTTTGAAACACCCTGTATTATAGTTCCAAGGCTGATTAATTAAACTTAATTTACCTGAACTGCCCCTGAACTAATGCATATTATACTGTTTCAAGCAGATCTGGAATAAATTACATGTAATGCGTAGTATAACATGCAAATTTAAAGTGTTAAAATCAATTCTACCAGCAACATGAAGTAACATTTTAATTGCTATGAAGAACATTGGCGTCTGTGCAAAATATTGTTGTGTATTTGATAAAAGCAAGAACTTTGGAGGCAGAGGATCAGCCATTGCTAGGTAATGCCTGCATGCAACAATAGAGGAGGTGTCATGATGTGTGATGTGTACAGCCATTGCTATGGAGCAATTTGGTAAGCATACGCATGATGACATCATGGAGGGGGTGTCGTGGACAGCATCCTCTGTGTGACTGGATCGATCAAGTTCAGTTCAGAGAGTGAGCGCAGTGCAGTTGTGAAGTGTTAACCAGCAGGCAATGGAAGCTGAAGAATCTCCATTGCTAAGATTCATTACCAGGAAATGTCTATTGAAGACATTGCAGATGAATAGCCATTGTGGAGAGCTATTACCAAGTAAAGACTAGGGAAAGCAGACTGAGAAGACTTAGTGTGGAAATCATCAATAGTGTTATAGTTATTTGTAGTTACAACCTGTAAATGGTCAGTAAATCTATTCACCAATACAAATCCCATCTATAGTCACTAATATATGTGATGATATTTTACTAACTACCATGATCATTGTTCATATCTACCGCAGACCCTTTACCCCCCCCATGGTAGTCACTGGTGTCTCCCCTCTTATGCTTGATTTGCTTTCATGCCACTGCCATTTGGCTGCTAGCTGAATACAAGCTTCAAAGGAGGGTGTCTGTTTTGGCTTGTTAGATCCACAGAATTTGCCAATGTCTGTTAAAACAAAACACTCATCATAAGCTGAGAAAATTCACGGTTGTAAAATGTCTCAACATAATGCACAGTGACACAGAATAACCAACATCATGATGGCCTGAGACTAAAAAATATAAAAAATCAGAATGGTAGTCGTCATCTTCACAGTTAATCTTCTGAAAGTACATGAAATGTATTTACCTGTTTATGAGACTATTGGCCTTCTCAATGGTACAAATGGCAATGTCAACACTCTTGAAGCCACCAGGGAGACTATGACTTCCCATCAATCCTTCCACTCGCACACCACTACTCGAGAGCAAGTCCTATGTAAAAACTTCTATCAGTAAACTTCCTGCTATAGACAGCCACTGAACAAGATATGTAACCATTATGTTAAAAGCGCTTTTATAAAGTGAACATCGGCTTTGTTCTTTTGTGTAAATTATTTTGTAACCCCTAATATCATTGAATCCTTTGAAGGCTAATACAAAAATGCTATTGTACACAACAAACAGATATTGAACACTGAAGTTCTAAAATAAGTATCTGCTCTTTATAATTGCACCATGTATTTACATGGTATTAATATTACAAGGAAAAGAAAGAATAAATATATATATATTTGCTTCAAGTGACCTTTATGCAAATTTGATTCCAGAGACCCCAACCTTTTAAGTACTACTTCATCTATCTGATTTGTGTAATTTTAACTCAAAAGTTATTTTTGTGTGTTGTACTGTTTTAAACATTTTGATCAAAATCTGGGGCTTAACTCTGTCTTAAAATAAACAGAATTTTTGTATGTAACAGTACACATGAACCTTGCTTAAATAAAGAATGGGGTCATGTTTCCCTTGTGTGTGTAGAAATGCATAACAGCATTTTTTTTCCATCATTTACTGAGGATGGTGCAATAGTAATGCTCTAGACTAGTATTCTGGAGATGCTAAATCCAAATCTTGGCCAGGATACTGACTATCCTGACGAATGTTGTTCATGGTTTCCCTCAGTCCCTCCAGGAAAATACCTGGATACTATGTCAATTGAGCCATGACCATTTCCTTCCAAATTTTGAAGTTTTACATGTCAGAAGGATAGTGAACAGTTCCATAGATACAACATGGAAGAAACTGAGAGCAGAGGAGAGTAACACTAGTAGATCCAAGTACTATTAGCTGTTGGAGATACCAAACTCTGAACAGAATTCTCACCACTTGAGCAAGAATAGATAGGGGAAGGTCATGCAAACATTACACTTCTGTGACAGGGCATTTCTTAATATTTTTTATTCAGAGTACATTTACATTTTTCATGTCAGAGCTATATGATTCAGTGACAAATGAAGTGACACCAGGCAGGGTGTCAGGTTACAAGATTATCCCCAGTGCTGATTAGACATTTACACAATAGTGAAAAATGGTTAACTCTTTGAAATGATGGCATCAGAGTGACAGCTCAACATTTCCTAAGTACATTAGTTGGAAAAGGTAACAATTTCATACTCTCTATAAATATATGGGCTAATAAAAATTATGGTGTTCTTGTTGATGTTGCTGTTACTGTTATTGGTATGACTGTTGTAAGCACATCAGCTCAATAAATTCAGAGATTTAAAAATTTACTGATGCTTAATGTACTTCATGAATGGCAACATGTAAGAATCACCACACTTGCATGTCAGTGTGTACATTTTGAATTTAGTCTATCCTATGAAGAGACATCAATAGCTATGTTCATACCTGAAAATAGAACATTTTTTCCCGTACAACAGATACAAATGGAAGGATAATGATGACCTTCTTCTTCTTTTCAAGAATGGTCTTGATGGCGAGAATCTCAGCAACTAGTGTCTTACCTGTTAAAATTTAACATGTACCCATGTTAAATAAATAATATATTAGTAGACAACTATGTATTAGGGGCCAAATATTGTAGATCAATTTATAAAAATGGGGGGGGGTGTATGAATATATATTCATAGCTCGATTAAGTTTAATACTGTATCTGTTGCTAACTATTGTGTGGAGGACACTGAAGCCTGTGCAATAAAATTAATTTTAACCAGCATCACAATGATTATATTAGCTGTCTATAGGTCACCTATAGGAAATTTTAGTAATTTCTTGCAAAAATTGAATAACATCTTGAATAGGCTTCATAATAATAAAGTTGAATTTATTATACGAGGGGGTACCCAAAAGAAACCGAACTTATTTTTTTTTAACTTATTTATTCAAATTTTAAGCACAAACCTTCAATCCCTTTCAAAGTACTCTCCACTTACACTAATACACTTGTCTAGTCTTTTATTCCATTTTTCAAAACATTGTCTAAATTCATCTTTTGAGATGCTTGACAGCGCCTCGGTCGTTTTTTCCTTTCATGTCGCTTTTCATTCGAGGAAACAAAAAAAAGTTGCACGGGGCAAGGTCGGGTGAGTATGGAGGGTGAGGAACAGGGGTCATACCATTTTTGGTCAAGAACTGTCATACAGACAGGGCTGTGTGAGCAGGGGCATTGTCATGATGGAAAAACCAGTCACCCGACTGCCACAAATCTGGCCGCTGAGCTCCAAGTCACTCCCGACAGCTCCACAATTTCTTCAATGGTCCGTCGTCGATCTTCCTTGATGATTTCACGAATTTTTTTAACATTTTCATATGTTCGGGCCATGGAAGGACGACCAGAACGAGGTTTGTCATCAATTGACATTTCACCATTTTTGAAATGGGAAAACCACTCAAACACTTGAGTTTTCCCCTTAGCATCGTCCTTGTACGCCGTTTATAACATTTCAAGAGTTTCTGTTCCACTTTTCCCGAGCAAAAAGCAGAATTTCACCGCCGCACGCTGTTCACGAAAATAAGCCATTGCAAAAACGACGATCACACAAAACAGTTGTCACTATAAACTCTGCTGAAACTAGTCCTTACCTTCTGAAGCAACGGTAGTCAGCTTATCGACTCAGGAACTTTAGCTCTATGCGCTCATAGTGGCAAAACGCGGTACTACAAAAGCTCTGCCCACAAAAAAATTAGTTCGGTTTCTTTTGGGTACCCCATCATATGTGGCGATGTAAATATAAACTATTTAGAAAACTGTGACAGAAGGCAACAACTGGATACATTCTTAAGCACATATAACTTAATAAGTATGGTTAATTTTCCTACATAAATTGTTAGGGATTCAAGAACAGCTATCGAAAATATAACCCTCATACAAGTGGCCAAACATAACAGAGTTCAACTTATATGGGTGCCAGGTCATGAGGACACTGTTGATCAGATGGCAAGAACAGGATCTGAACAGCCATTCATAGGACCTGAACCCGCTTGCGGCATCTCAATTGGAGTTGCCAAGAAAGCGATCAGGGACTGGACTAACAGAAATCACAAAAAACACGGATTCCATAACTGGACTCAAACAGGCAAAAGGATTTATATCAGGACCCTCCTCCAAAAGAACGAGGGACCTGTTAAAATTAAACAGAGATCAGCTCAGATGGGTGGTAGGAATACTTAGTGGACATTGCCACCTAAAAGGGCACCTTTCCAAACTGGGACTGAAAGAGGACCCAGCTTGTGAGAGGTGCCTACAAGAAGATTAATCAGCCACAAACATCTTATGTGATTGTGAGGCTATAGCTTATTTAAGATATCGCCACCTGGGTCAGTTCTTCATGGAACCAAGTGACTCTTATAAAACCCCCATAAACAAAGTCCTACATTTCATTCGAAGTGTAGGATTAATAACGGGTTAATACAAAAGGGAAGCACAATACACCATTGAAGGTCGCAGTGCTAGGGCCAGTTTTATGGCTCACCCCTCATACTCATATGTGCATTGCTGCATTATGTATTTAAGCTGTCATGATGGTAACCACATCCACAGAATGTAATTTCTTAACGGATCTATAGTGAACTAATAAATGAATGAATGAATTAACAGAAGTAAAATTCACATCCATAGAAAATTTTCACAGAACTTTGTACTCTTCTTCATATATCACATATATCATGAATCCTGTTGCAATTACAGACATAGAGGATATTATCTCCAAGAATGTATCCAACAGAGCAATACTTTTGCTGCCAGCCATGCCTAATGTAAGTCAACTCAGTACAAGATAGTCACTTGATTACTCTGCAACTGTGGCAGTGGTAAGCAGGAGGTCAATGTCAGTTTGTAAGGCTCTTCCTTTCAGAAACAATTTATAAATCTACTCCATATTCAGCATATTAGACTATAAAGCAATTATTCATGAACCTTAATTAATTGATAATTCTGGCCTTCTGAATTCTGAAATATGAAGAGACTTTCTGCAAGAATCATACATGACTTTATGAAAAACAAAAGTATTTTTAATACCATCCCACCATACCTGCAGAAGTTGGTGCTGAATAAATCAAATTTCCTCCTCCAAGGACTCTAGGATTACTCAGGCATTCAACCTGCCATGGAAACATGGACACAACCCCAGACATTTCATAATTCTGTTGGACAAAATGTAGACAGTGACAAATAAAAAAATTATGAAGTGCTCATATTGTGGTCTTCTGTGTTTTGACACCATGTATTCTGTGAGGTGTTTAACTTAATAACTTAATAACTTAATAATAAGCAAGAGGAGCACAATATGAAACTTCACTACAGCAAAAACCTCAAGCTTCATACATGAAGAAGCACTATTTCCTGTACTGTAAACATATATGCTTAGTCTTTCAGAAACTTCTAAAATAGATATTCCATGGAATGTTACATACTATAGGTGGCTACATAAATGTTATGATGCTTAAATATGCAAAACATTAAGATTCTTATTGAAGTCCTATACCATATTACTTCTAAGATGCATATTTTACACATTTTGTTTCCCATAGAAAAATTGAGTTGCATTTTAAGTTTGAAGAATGTACAACTTACTAATTTTTCTCCTAAAACCCACATTCAAAAACTGGATACATCTTGAATTTGAGGGCATCTTACATTCGAAGTAAAACAGTATATATGTTTACTTATTTATTTATGTGTGCATCATACTGAAATCACAAAGTTAACAGGATTATACTTGAAATAAAACAAATACTTCTCTTTGCCTGTTTCATTATTTTACAGAAAAAATGGGGGAAATTCTTAACATCATGACATTTCATTATTCCTGTTTTCTTCTTGGCATGGAGTGAAACTAACCCCCTGAGTATTATTGTCATTAATGGCCCTAGATGATAGATGAAAGAAATGGAACATTCAGTGGAATGAGAACCAGCACAAGAAACCAAACTATTCAGAGAAAACCTGCCCCAGTACACGGGCACTAGCAGGTGGGGCACCAAGTGTCTGCCTTACCCTGGATTTGGGGGAAAATAGGCAAAGAAATGGAGAGATTTTACCAAATATTAATAATAAATATTAAAATATTCTATCCTGCATAGCCTGTGGTGAACGGTAATTTTTTTATCGGCACAAACCTATGTCAAGATAGCCGAGCAGTCTAAGTCATGCACTGTCTTCACTCGCTCGGAAGCCGGGATCGTAGGTTCGAATCCCACTCAGGGCATGGATGTTTGTGTGCGTTTTTCTGTTTGTGTACAGGTAGAGGCCTTGCGACGAGCTGATCACCCGCTCAAAGAGTCCTACCGTATGTCTAAGATCTAGAAAGACCGAAGTGAACAGATAAGTTCATGGAGGTAGGCCTAGGCCCACTGGGGCTGTAGTGCCAAGGGGAAAAAAAAAAAACCTATGTGTAAGCTGTCTATAAAACTATTTTAATGGTCCCCAACCCCCTTGCTAAAAATGATGGGCTAGTGCCACTTTGTCCGCCAAAATTCTCAATCAACTGACGTGGGATTGAACACAGGCCACCGAGGCAAGTAGCCGGAAATTAACCGCCTAAGCTATGACGTGTAACGTGTAATACAGCACGATACAGCATAGACAAGCAGTAGCTTGGGAAGCCGACTTCAGAGTTCGGTTCCATCACGTTCATTGTAAAAATTTTCGTAACTGAACCAGCATTATTTGATCAATCAGTTCGACACATAACCAACAATATGCACATGTATATACATACTTTTAATATTGTATCTGGAAGGCCCCAAGATGCAAGATTCCGTTTTAGCTGGGTGCTAAGAACTGAAATATCCTGCATATTGTCATATGGCTTCATTCCACGTTCTTCATCCATCGTTTTATGCTCTGCACTTTAGGAAAAATCAAAGTATTATATTGAAAAAACTCATATTATGCTCTGTAGTATTAAGTTTCAAGTCATCATTGGGCTTTGCTTTCAAGACGTCGATTCATTCGTAGCACGGACGAGTTTAAACCTTTTTAAGCGCGATTTCATACTTCACAACCTTCACAAGCTTCACAACGCTTCATAACGTATTTGTACTTACCACGAATTATGTCAGAGCACGGATTATAGTAGCTGATCCACGGAATAATGGATATATCCTATCACACAAACACACACACACATCTCTTCTGCTACTTCCTGCATATCTGTGAAATTTTGAAACATGGAGTGAGTGATAACAGCAACAATACAATGACAACCTGTAAGTGGATTTTATTTATTCACCCCTGATGCATAATGAGATAAGCGCTTCGGTATTAAGCCCAGAGTACGAGAAAAAAGTAAAGCTGCTCTTTACCCCAAGAAGATTCCTCCTACGCATTTCCGTTAGTGGCTGAGTCGACCCCAGGGCCCTAATGCGGCTGGAAGGATTAGGTAAATTGAAAAATCCAATGACCTCATCAAGAATCGATCCCGCGACCTTCTGGCTTGTAGCACAGTACCTCAATCAACAACGCTACCGTGTGCACTTTTCGTAACAGTGTGTAAATCAATGCAGCAAAGGTAAAAAGCTAAAGTTGTCCCTGTGCTTAATTAATTAAGCACTAATGCCATGAAGGCGTATGGGGGAGTGGAAGTATAGATCCACATTTTCTTGACGTCAGCACTAGCTGGAGGTGAGTGGTTAGCTTCACTCCCCGGTCACTTTCCCCCTGGAGAAAGAACCCCCAGTACCCATTGGATAGGAGATCGAGTGAACCCCAGAGACGGTATGGACGACGTGGAAAAATTCTTGACCCTACCGGGACTCGAACTCCGACCCCTCTGTCGACCGGCCCGCAGCTATTCGCTATACCGGCTACATTACTGAGAAAATATTCAATCTGAATAAAATGAATCAAGAAATAAAGAAGCAGCAAAAGATACAAGCTAGAAAAAGTGATATCGGTACTAGCATCCAACGGAGAGGCAAAAGTGAGTTGCTAGCCTCACATTCCTGCCTCTTTGCCCCGAGGATACAGCCACCGGCGTCCAATGTATGGGAGGCTGAGTGCGCTGAGTGGAACCCAGATTCGGGCTGGACATTATGGTGAAGGAACAAATCTCTTGCCTCTACCGGAAATCGAACCCCAACTTGTCGGTCTTCCAATTTGTAGGCTCTTGCTGTATCTACTGAGAAGAATCTGAATTGCAGCATGTAATTACAGGACTTACTGAGCATGGTTTCTGTCAAAATAGTTTCAAATCGAAGCATTTCCTCACGGCAGAAAACGCTTGTGTTTCATGTCATAAGCCGTGCACAACGATGCTCAGGACGCCGATTTCCAAACTGCGGAAATCTAACGCGATGAAACTTGAGTACAGCAAAGAATTCTGATGACAACAGTGTGTTCATATGTAGTGCATTTTGTTCACCAATTAGTAATTTCTCAATCATGACTCGCTATAATTGTTTGAAGAAATAATAGTGGACATTATGAACCGAATTGACACCGAGACCGAGAGAGACGGAATGAATGTGTGAAATCGGATCATGCTGCGTATAGTATGAAGGGTACGAAGTGAGAAAGACACCTCGCTTTCAGGGACATTTGTGGACATTGGGTTCAAGGACCTACCTCACTTGTAACCATGACAACGAAATAACAGTGCTACTTTCATAGCAGTGAAGTGGCAGTGAAGGCAGTGAATGTGTTGTACAGATATAAAAGTCAGAATTCTTTGTGTACACGCGAAATGTTGCGCTAATACGAAGGCCAAGTGATAAATATTCTCCGTTGGTTAGGTGGAGTAGTATTTTTAATATTTGGAGTCTGGCTCGGAATATTGTAACGTTTTAGGAATTGCCATGTAATGAGACACTCATTAAAAATCCGAAAATGCTGTAATAAGCAATATGACAGCAGCAAAAATAGATGAACACATCACGAGGAGATATGACATTAAGAGGAGGTTAGGCGAAGGCGTAAGTTTTACGACCATACCCATCTTGTGTGCAAAGAGGACATAAATTAACCTTTTTATTGAGTTTTTATTTATTCGATTTTATGTTTCAGTCCCAATGTTGCAGTAAAATGAATTATTTAATAAGAAAACGATAGATTATTTCTGGTGACCTTTCCATGTAAGGTCTTGGTTTTGTAACAGGGTATGGGTATAATTTTTGTAACATGTGTTTCTTCTTATCCTTATTAATTTTAATATATCCTGAACTTTATACAATCTGCAGGCATATGGAATAGTATGGAAAGCAATTGATAAAAGAAACAAGGAAGTTGTTGCAGTGAAGAAAATATGTGATGCATTCAAAAGTCGAACAGAAGCTCAGCGGACATTCAGAGAAATCATGCTCCTTCAGGAATTTGGAAGTCACCCCAATATTATCAAGCTTCACAGTATACACCGAGCTGTAAACAATAATGATATCTACCTAGTTTTTGAATACATGGGTATGTTTCTACAAACTGTATTATTGTGAATGATAGTATACAGATCTTGCATTATTGCATGATACAGTAGTGCAGTTCAGTTATAAAATAAAGCATGAATCATATTTTGAAATTGTAGCCTTGAATTGTTTATGTATATGTGTATATATAATGTTCCCACATCATAACATCCATAAATTTACTTGGACATGTCCTGATGGGAAGATACACAATCAAATAGACCATATTTTGATAGATAGGAGATGGCACTCAAGTATACTTGATGTCTGATCATTCAGGGCAACAGATTGTGATACTGACCACTACCTGGTGGTGGCAAAGGTTAGGGAAAGACTGGCACTGAGCAAACAAACAACGCACAGTGTTCATATGGAGAGGTTCAATCTCAAGAAATTAAATGAGGTAGAGGGTAAAGAGCAGTATCATGTTAAAATCTCAAATAGGTTCACAGCTTTGAAAAATGTGGCCACGGAGGTGGATGTTAATAAAGCTTGGGAAACTATTAAGAGAGAATATCAAAATTTCTACCAAGGAGAGTCTAGGTTATTATGAACTGAAGAAGCATATGCCATGGTTCGATGAAGGATGCTCAGAATTATTAGACCAAAGAAAACAAGCCAAATTGCAATGGTTACAGGATCCAAGCAAAATAAACAAGGATAATCTGAACCATATAAGACGTGAAACCAGCAGGCATTTCAGGAATAAAAAGAGGGAATATCTGAAAGACAAAATTGATTAGCTTACAATGAACAGTAAGAACAAGAACATTAGAGACCTATATAGAAGAATAAATGTCTTAAAGAGGGGTTACCAACCTAGAAGTAACTTAGTGAAGGATGAGAATGGTGATCTGCTTGCAGATTCCGACAACATTTTGAATGGGTGGAAGAACTACTTCTCTCATTTACTGAATGTACATAGGGTCAGTGATGTTAGGCAGGTAGAAATGCACACAGCTGAGCTGTTAGTACCTGATCCTAGCACTTCTGAGGTTGAAATTGCTATTGCAAAATTGAAAAGGTATAAATCGCCAGGTAATGATCAAATTCTGGCAGAACTTATTCAAGCAGGAGACGAAATATTACGTTCTAAGATCCATAAGCTAATTACTTCTATTGGGCATAAGGAAAAATTGCCTGATCGGTGGAAGGAGTCTATTATTGTACCAGTTCACAAGAAGGGTG
>NW_019727139.1:117599-120158 GCF_002891405.2 Cryptotermes secundus | reverse complement strand
AGGATGGTTTCTAATCTATTTAAAAAGTGATTGAAGTTTCCAGATGGGGCTCTATATAAAGTCAGTATACAAATATTTGAAAAAGGAGAGTCTAACTTTAGAGCACATGCTTCCAGATCCTGGTCTTTGCAATAATCTTCTAAATTTATTTTAGTAAATTTTAGGTTTTTGTGTACAAAAATACTCACTCCTCCTTTCTCCAGTGTTTTCCTACAGTATCTAGCACCTAAATTATAATTTTCTAAGTGAAGATGTTCTAATTCCAGCTGTTTCATGTAATGTTCAGTAAGGCACAGTATGTGTGGAAGATTTGAATTCATGGAGCTGATTCTTATATTCTTCTCTCAAGGTTAAGTCCCACACATAGATGAAATTATTAGGGATCATCAGTGTGGGTTTCTATGTAACAGATCAAGTATGGATCAGATCTTTTGCATTCATAAGATATTTGAGAAAAAATGGGAGTACATCAGCTATTTGTAGACTTCAAGAAAGCCTATGATTCAGTTAGGAGGGAGGTATTGTGCAATATTCTGAAAGAGTTTTGGATACCCATGAAACTAGTTAGGCTGATTAAAATGTGTTTAAACAAAACGTATAGTAAAATCTGTATAAGTAAACATATGTCTGATAAATTTCCTATCCAGAATGATCTAAAATAAGGAGACGAAATTAAATGGGAGACATTAGCTGTTGGTCTATGCTGATGATGTGAATCTGCTGGGTGATAATATAGATACCATAACGAAAAGGAACCTTTAATTGATGCTAATAAGGAGGTTGGTCTAGAAGTAAACACATAAAACTAAGTATGTGTTGCTGTCTCATCACCAAAATGCAGGGTAAAATCATGGTGTGAAGACAGATAACATATTTTGAAAATGTGGCCCAGTTCAGATATTTGGAACTACTATAACAACTCAAAACCTGATTCAGAAGGAAATTAAGAGGGGATTGAACTTGGGTAACGCGTGCTACCATTCAGTCCAGAACCCTTTGTCTTCTCATCTGCTGTCTAAAAACATAAAAATTAGAATATAAAAATCTATAATTTTTCCTGTGGTTCTGTATGGGTGTGAAAGTTGTTCTCTGACATTAAGGGAGGAACATAGACTGAGGGTGTTTGAGAACAGGGTGTTGAGGAGAATATTTGGACCGAAGAGAGATGAAGTGTCAGGAGGGTGGAGAAAACTGCATAATGAGGAACTTCATAACTTGAACTATTCTCCAAGTATAATTAGAATGATCAAGTCAAGGAGGATGAGGTGGGCAGGGCATGTAGCACGATTGGGGGTGAAGAGGAATGCATATAGGATATTGGTGGGAAAGTCAGAAGCAAAATTACCACTGGGAAGACCTAGGCGTGGGTGGGTGGACAATATTAAAATGGATCTTAGAGAGACAGGATTGGGTGGGATGGATTGGATTGATCTAGATCAGGATAGGGACCAGTGGAGGGCTCTTGTGAACCTGGTAATGAACCTTCGGGTTCCATGCTGGGAAATTCTTGAGTAGCTGCAGAATTGGCAGCTCTTCAAGAAGGGCTCAGCTTCATGAGTAAGTAAATATGTATGTCAAAGAAGTCTGCCACCTGGGAGCTCAGCCATGTTTTGACACATTCCATCAACTCCTCATTACTGTTGAAATGCTCTGATGCCAACCAGTTCTTCAAGTAGGTGAACAGGTGGTAGTTGCTCAGAATGACATCAGGGCTGTAAAGAGGGTGGTCAGACGGCTCTCAATTGAAATGCTCAAGTGCAAGCAGCTGAATGTGGATATGGATTCTCATGAAGGAACACTACAGCAGATGTCAACTTTCCACATCTTTTGTTCTGAATGGCCCTATGCAGTTTTGTACAGTTTCGCAGTACATTTCTGATGTTATTGTGGTCCTTTGATGCATGAATTCCACCATCAGCACTCCTTTCCTGTCCCAGAAAACAGTTACCATTGGCTTTCTGGCAGGCAGACGACATTTGTTTAACCTTTAACAGCCGAAGTGCCCCGATTGGGCCAATGAAGAGTATGGTCGTGGTGGCCAAAGTACCCCATTTTGGCCAGTCAGGCATTTAAACTCTGCTAGTGGAAGTGCATGCACAGTCCTAAATATTTATTTTTAAATGTAGTAATTACCAGACAGACTTGAGTAAAACCATAATAGAGGAATTAAAATGATACCTAAGGTAAGAAAAGCAAAATGAATATATGTATGAGTTATGCCCAAACTCATCCACGAGCCAGTACTTTTATTGCAGAGTCTGCAGATTAACATGTTAAAAATAAAATTTGATGTACATACCTCTTTTGTTATTATCTGCTTGATGTATATACAGGGTGTCCCAGGAGGAATGTGCCAAACTTCGGGAGGGTGTTCCTTATGTTAAAGTATGCCGATATAACCCAAAACACCTATGTCCAAAGTTGAACGGTTACGGAGATAATGGCCAGAGAAGTGTCAAACTTTGACCGGGGTTACACACTTGTTGATTACAAAATAGATATTAAAACTGGCAGGAATATGTGGATTCTGTAATGTTAATAATGTACGTAACATCAAAC
>NW_019727139.1:80268-116760 GCF_002891405.2 Cryptotermes secundus | reverse complement strand
GGAAAACGCCTTTGGTACTCTTCAACAGCAGCACGTGCATTGCCACCGCAAAATCCATACACAAAATGCATATCACAATACTCGACGTGTGAAAACACAAAAGGCATTTCAGCAACTCATCACACAACTAATTTACCACCCATTCACGACCCCACTGCAACGTAATCTGTAGGCAGCGCATGAGCTTACGCTAGTGTGACTCGCGGCACTCAAGGACAAACAGATAAGGGTCTCAGCTGACAGGTACGTATAGTGCGTGGACCTGCAAGAAGACCACACTTTTCTCGGGCCATTATCTCCGTAACCGTTCAACTTTGGACATAGGTGTTTTGGGTTATATCGGCATACTTTAACATAAGGAACACCCTCCCGAAGTTTGGCACATTCCTCCTGGGACACCCTGTATAGGCTGAAGTGAAACTACAGTATCCGATTTCACTATGAACACACAGAAAACAAATCACACTCTGTATCTCAGAAACAATGCAACTGTCTGTTCACGACCCTAGAAAGGGCAATAATCTCTTACAGCTATAACGGAAGGTCTTGGCACTGAAGAAGGGACCCCTCTAGCTTTCTCTTGAATATCCATGCTTTCATTCTTCTGTCCTTTAGTCAAAAGATTAAAAATTCTGAAGGATATAACAAAGATGTGAAACTTGCCAGCAGAAGACCAAATTATTTTATTGCTTCCATCTGTTTTTATAATGCAGAACAACTCTGTGAAGAAATGGGAAACCATTTTTGCAGTACGCATCAAAATTAAAAGAAAAAATTGAAAATAGAGTATAACTCTTTGTATAAAATCTTCTGATATAATATGCGACGCTATGCTCTTTGCTGATACAAAGTTAATTCCATCCATTTATCATAAAAATTGAGTTAGATACAGCATTTTAAACACAATGCTTAAAATTGTTTAAGCGCCCTAACAGGAACGGACAGTGAAACACAGAGTAGCAACAGGCATTTAAACGCACACCAGCAGCGGTCATTTAAATAAACTCCGGCCAGCTCAAGCTTACCACCATTTCAGAAGTCTGGCATTTAAATGTTAAACTTTTTCAGCCTGTTTGATGAATGTAAGTTCAATCACTGCTTTGACTGCTCCCTGGTGCAAGGCCCCATACGTGTGGAGTTTCAGTAATTGAATATTCTCTTAGCTCTTGCAGATGGTTTGTGTTGTGTTTGATTTATATACCCCTTCTTGAAACTGGCATAGGTGTCCAGGGATAGGGAGTAGCTCTATCTATTGGACCCAACTGAGTAGGTTTTACCTGAGGATGGGGACAGACTCTGGTCTCTGAAACCTTGTGTTTTGAAAAATAAACAGAATGATGGATAATAACACATAATACGTACTTGACTTGTAGCAATGTACCCATTGTCACAAACTTTTAGACCCTACTCCCAATCCCTCTGTACTATAGCACACATAAAGTCTTCAATTCACAAGTTCAGTCTTCTTCAAATACAAACTCCCTGTGGCTGTCTCCCAGAACTCAATACTCTGTCACTCACTGCCACCGTCACTTCTAATTCCGATTCAATCTCTTGTGTGCTTCTGCTGCTACTATTTCTTTTTCTACTGCCATCAACTGAACTCTGCTCACTTATATAGCTGAGGGACAGACATTGAACAACAGTAAGCACATATCATATGACCCCTACCCACCTCACTGCACACTTGCAAGGACACGCAGGAAACACGTCATGTGACAGCCACTTACTGTTGATGTGTGATGCCACTGCTCCTGCACCAGCTTGCTCTACTATTGCATGCATGTATCATGTTTGCAGAGGCGTTGCCCAATAATGGGCTGCATAACCATGCTGTTTCCACTGCTGCGCATAACAGGCAACACAGAAACCACAGCCTCCTCTGTTGTTGAGTAACCTAGTGACTGACTGTTTATCAAGAGTTTGTCTTCGCAGTAACTTGTTTACCATTCATTGCCTAGCAATGGGTGTACATGTAACAATATATAATAGTCTTTAAATATATGTGTACATGACTTGTGATAACTGACACCACTAATTATATGAAGGGTCTTCTTTTGCACTTTAAAAATTTCATAACTTTCACTGTCCCCACCCCATAATATATTGTCATACCTCAGACATGAGTGAAAATTTCAATAATAAATATTTCTTATCATATGAGGACTCCATGTTTCTTTTAATACTTCCATCATATATACTACTTTACATAGCTTTGTTCTTAATGATCCGGCATGAGCACCCCATGTTAAGTTTTCCATAATATAGATTCCTAGGAATCTCAGTTCTGACTCATAGACGATTTTTATTTCTAAAGGTTATCTGCAGTCTTAGGGAAAATCTCATATGTTTCGAATGAATTGACATAGCAGTTGTTCTTTCGGTATTTAATATAAGATTAGTTTTTGAAACCATATTTCTAAATTTTTCATAACATTTGCTATTTTATGTTTTATGTTGTGTATATTAATGACATTGTTGTAATATGTGCATATCCAGTGGTCAATTTTACTAGCAAATCGTTTTCAGAGTAGAGTGCTTAATGCAGTTTTACTGAAGTTGTTTATCTGGATGTCTTGGGGATAGGAACCTCTTTTAAGAATCCTCCATATTTTTATAAATTAATTCACATTTCATTGTAACTACTTGTTACATTTGCCCATATATTATCAACATGTATGAGCTTTTATTCATGATGAAATATTATGATAATTTAGAATAATTTACAGAAATGTAACACATCAACATTTGATACTCAATTTGAAAGCTTGAAAATCTGTTGCTATTACAACATATCCAGGAACCTTGAAAGCAAGCAGTGGATTTTGGAAGGATTTTGTTATTATAGATTGGTTGGTCTGTTTGCAGATACTGACTTGCATAATGTGATCAAACGAGGCACAATTTTGAAGGATGTCCACAAACGTTTTATCATGTATCAGTTGCTCAAAGCCACTAAATATATCCATTCTGGAAATGTTATCCATCGTGACCAGAAGGTAAGTAGTGCAAGCTTTTACATGCAACCTCTTCTGTTGTTTCATCCTCTGCTCATGTTATTTCTCTTCTCTGTGGTTGATGTTTGGATGTTCTGTTTGCCTGTGATTATTATACTTTCATTGTAGTGCATAGTGGATAGTGTTGAAAAATTGTTGTCTGAAGTATTGGAGTATCTTCACTCAGGCGCTTTTATGATTTATTAAAAATGCACAATCAAATACATTTATACTTGTCACCATAGGCTAGAAATTCTTTAATCTTTACCACTTCTCATGTGATGTGTAAATCTTAGTGTAATGTAAGTTAACTAATGTTAGGAATTATTTTTCAAATATTGGATTCTTTAACTTGTTCCAACTCAGATTGAGATTAATGCTTTTTTCTATGTGGTACAATAGGACTCTTTGGATAGGGCCATACTCACTGCAAAGCCTCTGCTATTACAAGGTAACATAGAGCAAAATTCTGATGACTGTATAATGTTTGGGATTCTAATTTATAACATTTATAACCCCTGTGTATTCATAACGACCAGTATAGACGACAGTGTAACTTCATTATGTCTATATTTTTAATAATTCCACATTATTTTCTTATCTCTAGATTAATGGAGGGCAGTCCTTGGCCACATTTTCTCCCAGCATCATGCCATTTGGAGTCAATAAGAGTGCCACTTATGTCAACGGTCTGCCTTCATTGTTCTAACTTCACAAAAACCTGCATACTAATTTGAAATGTATCCTCCAATTTCAAAACAGGTTCCTCAGGTTTAGTATGTGAGCAATGATAATTGCTTATAAATTCTGTTAGTTCTACTACGTAGAGGAACAGAATCTTTGTCACTCTATATGGCTCTCCATGCAATAAAATTATAAAGATGATGCATGAGATGGTAATGCAGTGTGTCAGTAGTGTTCCGTGTGTTAGTTGCAGGGAGTTCTGATTCTTCCTGTAGGTGGTTCTGTCAGCAGTAGTCTCCCTGTCTTCATGTCTCTTCATTTCCATGAAAACTGCATATTTAGAAGCACTGCTTGAAACCTGTATTTTATATATTTTTTTTTTCCAATATTCAGTGTTAGACCTTCCCCCTAAAATGTAAACATTGGCCACTGTAAGGTAAAAATAACACGAAAAGTAGGTATGAATGTATCATGATTTACCTGATGATGGCCATAAACGGCTGAAACATGTTGAAAAGAAAAAATTATAAATTTATTCATTTTATAGAAGAATTTTATTGACAGAACCTATAATAAGCATATTAACACTGTTAAATATGACTGGGTTGTGAGTATGCAGGTGTTGTAGTAGTACAAACAGACATTTGAATCCTTAATGTCAAATTTCATGCACACAGGGGACATGGTGGTCTAATTGTAAATGTTAACTGGACATCTGTACCGAAAACTTTGGCTTTGAGGTTGGCCAGATCCAGTTTAGGTTTGTCACATTTCTTTCCCTTCCTGCATCTCATATAAAGATAGTGCTTTGGAATACCAGACATAACCTATGTTAGGCTGTCAGCTCACTCTGTGGGTCATCTTCCTCATCATCAGGAGAGTGGAACTAAACTCGTAATTTGTCCCTGTTCAAAAATTTGCTCCTTATCTGTAATTTAGACAGCTGAAAGCCAAAATGATAGGTGACTGGTGACGTTAGCCACAATATTTCTTTTTGCACAGTATTTTATGAAATATGCTTTTATTGCTGTTTTGCTGGTTCTGCTTTAATGAATATTATAAGAGTTAGTAAGGTAAATGTAAAGTTTTACCTTTACTTAACTAATTGAGCACTACATCATGAAGGCATATGGGGAGTGGATGTACAGATCCACATTTTCTTGATCTTGGCACTAGTTGAAGGTGAGTGGTCAGCTTCATGCCCCTGCCACTTTACCCCTGGGGAAAGAGCCCCCCCAGTACCCATTGTGTAGGAAGTTGGGTGGACCTCAGATCCAGTGTGGAAGACACGAGGAAGAGAAAATTCTTGACCCTACTGGGACTCAAACTCCGACCCCTCGGCCATCCAGCCCTTAGCCAGTCACTGTACCGACTATGCTAATCTGGCTCTATTATAAGAGTTAGTGCCATCTTTATATCACACATATCAAATATTTATCATTTTCCTCGTGCTTTCAGCCATCAAATATTTTGCTGAATTCAGATTGTATCTGCAAAATAGCAGACTTTGGGCTGGCACGTTCTGTGGGGAAAACATATAATGGCTCCGATGAACAGATGACAAATCCAGCACTCACAGACTATGTGGCTACTCGTTGGTATCGGGCACCTGAAATTCTTATTGGTTCAAACTGGTAAGAGTGAAAAGAAAGGCATTGTTGTATTTAACCATTCTGGCATGCACTTGTGATTTTAGCCTGGAAACTATTTTCTTTCAAGACCCATAGTGTATATAAGCAGAAGCACCTGTTCTTCACCTGAAATGTGTTGCTTTCCTTGTCAGTGTTACGGTATGCAGTAGCTAAATCTTTCAAGAAGAAAGAACACTCAAAAGCAAGAAATTAAGCCAAATCAATCCAGTCCATACCACCACATCCTATCTCTCTAAGATCTGTTTTAATATTATCTATCCACCTATACTGTGGTCATCCTAGTGGTCTCTTTCCTTCTGGCTTTCCCACCAAATCCCTATATGCATGCCTCTCATCTCCATTTGCACTACATGCCCTGCCCATCTCATCCTCCTTGACTTAATCATTCTAATTATACTTGGCAAAGAGTACAAGTTATGAAGCTCCTCATTATGACATTTTCTCAAACCTCCTGTCACTTCATCTCTCTTCAGTCCAAATATTCTCCTCAGTACCCTGTTCTCAAACACCCTCAGTTTATGTTACTCCCTTAATGTCAGAGAACAACTTTCACACCCATACAAAATTACAGGCTTCTGTATATTTTAAATTTTATGTTTTTAGGCACCAGACAAGAAAACAAAAAGTTCTGAACTGAATGGTAGCAAGCATTACCCAAATTCAGTTTTTTCTTAATTTTGCCATTAATCAAATTTTAATTTGTTGCTGTCATTTACAAATATTTAAACTGTGCCACATTTTCAAAGGATATATTAGCTATCTTTGTGTTAAGAGTTTTCACTGTATTCTGGAGATGAGACATTAACATATACTTAGTTTTCTGTGTGTTTACTTCTAGACCAACCTCTTTACTAGCGTCAATTAGAGCTTCTGTGTTTTTCTTTATGGCATTTATGTTATCTCCCAATAGATTTACATCATCAGCATACACCAGCAGCTGTGTGTTCCATTCCATTTCAGTCCTGCCTGGTTTTCCTGAACCTGTCAATGTCATATTCTACATCAAGGTTGAAAAGCAATGGTGATAAAGCACCTTGTTTTAGACCATTTTGAATAGGAAATGTATCAAACAGATATTTTATGTACGTGGACTCAATTAATTGTTTCATTTAAACGCATTTTAATAAGCCTAACTACAAGTAGCTTCATGGTTATCCCACACTCAATGAGAATATTGTACAATACTTCCATTCTAATTGAATCATACCCTTTCTTGAAGTTCATGCATGGACAGCACAGGAAAAACCTCCCCCAACAGCTCTACTATTGTTGCATCATGCAGCTGTCACATGGACCTAACAGGGAACACCGCTTCCCAGTTGATGCATGTTAGGAATCTTTCACCTAGCAGCAGGCATTGTTTACAGAGTCAAGACTTAGCAATGGATATACGTGCTGCAGTATTTTATCAAATTTATCTAAAAACTATGCCTCCATACTTGCCTATCACTTTAACTGTCATGGCTACCATACATATTGGCAAGATCTCACTATATAAGTTTTGTGGCATACTTCAGGGTGTTTTCTATTAGGTTCATGTTAAGAAATATACAGAAACTGATGAACAAAGTTACAAGTAAGATACATGAGATATTTTCCAATGCTCTATGCTTTGGGGACTTCTATGTTTTCTGGAGTTATCAGAGCAGGCTGCAAGTTTGAACAAAGTTAATGTATACAAATAATAATTCAAGGAAAGAAAAATGTTTCTGATATCTGCAGTTATATCAGAGTAGAGAAGGAGGAAATAGATGTCACAGTAACAGAATTAAGACCCTGTGATCCATATTCTGACTTGAAGGGGGAGGGGATCTTCTGACACCAAATAAAATTCTATGGATTGGTGCTGTAAGTTTACAAAAGTCAACAGAAATGTTACCTTAAAGATATTTATTGAAATATGGGTCCCAATTTTCAAATTCTAGCCAACTTGATTACAAATATAATTAGAAAAAGAAAACAAGAAATATGAAGTAGATAATTACAAAAGTTTGATTGTCATTGCTTCAAATTACAATGATCATACTCGTAGATCCAGAGATCAAAATAAACAATAAATAAGTAACATGTTATACTGAAAGAAAAATCATTATCTGTATGCTTTTGAATTGCTTGAGGACTTTCTTCACTGATGACTGAAGACTGTCACTTGCTTTCCTCGTCAGATCTTATTCATTGCTCCTATTTTTGAGGTGACTGAAGGAAAGTACAGTCAGAAGGAGTGAAAGCTGAACAGGGAATGGTATTAATATTGTGTTGAAGCATCCTGTTGCATTAATCAGAAAATATCACATTCATATGCGATATAAAATTTTGACACACAATACAACAATTTTAACAAGGTAGAAGACACCCGATGATGACCATAGTGTGAAAGAAAGGCGACTAGGTAATAAGTTGCAATTAAGAAAGAAATATATGTGAAATAAATGAATGATATTTTTTAAACTTGTAGATATCTGTTCCCATAAAACCATACATGATGCCATGTGGTGTGGCATACTTCATCCAAACCTTGGAAGAGATTTGCCAAAGTACTGTTTTGTAATGTTCCTTCCACCACAGTTGTTCCATTATCCTAATGTTGCTGGATCATGGTAAGAATCAGAAGGACTGAAAAATGATTTATCCAGTGGCTGAAGCTCAGTGTGTTCAAATGCAAGGCAAGTAAAACAAAATTATATAATCACCCACAGCATCCACAGTGAGTTTTGGCACCATTGATGATCAGTAATGTTTTTCCTGCAGCTATGAATATAGCAGTTTGCTCTATCCATTTCATAACTTTACATGTCATTGACCACTTAACCATCATTTATCCTTTGAAAGACACCATTTCTGACATTGCGTGACCAAGAGCATTGCCATAAGGAACAGTGTTCTGGGGCAGTGAGGTGCAATCATTTGACATCTTTGGGAGAATAAACTTCTTGTCTATGGTCAAGGTATAACCTACAACCCATTTTGTTACTGTTGTAAATGCTTACAGTTTTCCCATGGACCTGTAATCTACCATTACAGATACCAGTTTTTCAAAGTAACCCTTCATGACAACATGATTTGCTCTTGGTTTACTGATTGTCTGAAATTATGAACTCCGTGATTACGAATAGCGTATATTTAGTGAATTTAGGATTTAAGGGCTACCTTACTGCTGGTCAAAGATCACATGTTATAGGGTAAAATGATGTTAGTTAATCTAAATTTAAACA
Source organism: Cryptotermes secundus (assembly GCF_002891405.2). Taxonomy (NCBI): domain Eukaryota; kingdom Metazoa; phylum Arthropoda; class Insecta; order Blattodea; family Kalotermitidae; genus Cryptotermes; species Cryptotermes secundus. The sequence continues at coordinate 108,216 of NW_019727139.1, read as the reverse complement.
AAGTAACTCATATAATAGACACATATACACTAGTCTAATTCCAACACCTGTCAGACCAAGGGACTTCCATTTTTCATAATTTATTTGCATGCTACAAGAGTAGGACTGCTAATTCCTCAGATCCCTGAAAGTTATAAGAGCATTAAACAATATTTAAGAGGGGCATAGTAAATACCGTTTCATTTTAGTGTGATATAAAATCATTAGAAAAATGTGACGTACCTAAAAACAGAAGCCACACTAACAGAAGACAAAACCTCTCCTGATGCCAATACTGCTGCTGCCATGTAGGTGACCTCATTACTGTTTCTTTGTGACTGGAAATGCTTCAAGGAATTGCTGTCACTTATATGTCAAGGTCATTCCTTTCACCAGTATTGACCAGTATCAGAATTAAGACAGAGTTGGAATATGGTCTAGGTACCTGCTATGTGTATATATGCAGGATGTCCCAGGAGAAAAGGTCAGTATCTTGGGAGGTCATAGCATTGGTCATTCTAAGCAAAGAAGTGTATATGTACATGTGTCCTATTCCGAGTGGTTTCCTATATAGAGCTAACAATTTTGGAACACTACAGTGAAATAGCCCTATCTCAGAAGCCATTCAGAATAGGACACATGTACATCTACACTTTTTTGCTTAGAATGACCGATGTGACCTCCAAGAATATTGACCTTTCCTCCTGGGACACACTGTATATATTGTCATATGTATGTAGTGTGACAATAGACAGGTTTTGGATTGATGACTCGATTTATTGCACACTTTGATACAGTGCGTGACTACCCTTTGTGGTTCACTATTACACACACACACACACACACACACACATAAGTGTCCACAGTGATGTCTTAACTGCCATTGCTGCGTAACAGCTTCCACCTAACAGACATTTCCCTTCCTCTGGTTTCCCAAACGGTCCCTGGTGTCAGCTACAAGTTTCTAACAGCAACAGCTCACAACAACTGAACTTCAGCAGTTCCCTAACTGACTGCAACAGCTAACTGGCCCTGCTTGTAACATTTTGACACAGATCATGCAGAAAAAACTGCTTCCATTATTTCTTTATTCTCCTGTTACTCTGGAAACATGTTTGTTTCCAGAACCGTTACTTAGCAACGGCTGTTGTATGTTGTTTATTTTACAGTTGTCTCCTAGCAGTGGGTCTACAAGCCACTATATCTATAATGGAGGAAGGCTCTTTTTCAGGCCATGAGCAGAAGAAAGCCAAGTCAGGACGAGCCCAGCAAAAGAACCTTATTGCTTTCCTTCAGGGTGAATTATAGGCTTCTGTGACCTGCTCAAGGAAAATCTGCTTTCCTGTTCATGCTGTTGGGATGTAGCTCAGTATTTATTGCTTCCCTGATTATGTGATGCTTGCATCAGGATTCTTTTTGGCTAGGATTCTGGTGTCCTATAGAACCAAGTGAGATCTAGTTTATGTTGTGTTCTGCTACAGCCAACTTATCTGGCTCAGAAAGATAGATGTGCTGATGGTGCATTTGACCTTAATCTGAGTGGAATTTCCAGCTTGTTCAATGTAAATTGTACAACAGTCAGATGGGATGCTGTACATGCCCTTTGTCTTTAGGGAAATTATCTTTCATGTGCTGAAGAAAACTGGATATTCTTCTTAATGGAAGGCCCACAATCTTTATCTTGTGCTCAGATAGTACCCTGCTAATATGGCTGAAGGTATTACCAACAAAAGATAAAAAAGACACCTTTTTATTGCTAGTGGGGTGGGACTAAGTCCCTTGTACTGCGGCCACTTCTGGCCTATTGTACCAGCCCCAGATGATAGGTGAGGGTGATTGTGGAGCAATTGATGGAATGAAGATTGGCAGGGGAAACCGAAGTACTTGGAGAAAACCTGCCCCAGTGCCACTTTGTCCACCACAAATCCCACTTGACCAGACCCAGGATCGAACCTGGGCCGTCATAATGGGAAATCAGCAACTAACCACTTGAGCTATGGCGCAGCCTCTGGGAGTAGTAACATGATTAAACTCTGTTAAGAGAAAATGTGAGAACATCAAATTCTGAAATCATCATAACATGCCTTGCTTATTTATCATATATGTGAACATAAACAAATAAAGTAAAAGTAAAGTAAAGCTATCCCTGTACCAGGCCGTGAAGGCCCATAGGGTTGTGAGACGTTGAGGGTCCCCCATTATCTAGACAATCAGCTCAAAGACGGTGGTAAGGTTGTCAGCCTTAAGCGCTGGCCGCGCTTTACTCCCCAGGAAAATTATTTAATTAATTCATTTATGTTAGAGGCTGAGTAAACCCCAGGGCCTAGTGTGGCTGGAAGGATTAGGTCAACTGAAAAAATCCAATGACCTCATCGGGATTTGAACCCGCAACCTTCTGGCTTGTAGCGTAGCACCTCAACCTCTACGCTACCGCGTGCCCCTGAACATAAACAAATACACTGCATAATATCAGTTTTTATTCTCTCAAGCAGATTGTTCTGGAATGCTTTCTATAAAATGGAAGGAATGGCCATCTTTATAATTATCTTACTTTCATTATTTTGAAAAAATTAAAGCAGGCTTATGCAATCTCCACGCTGTCTCTGAATCTGTGAATTCCCCCTATCAATTTCTGAATGTTTGAACCAGTCTTTATTAAACTTTGTATGTATATTGTGACACCTGAGCCCATCTCAATGGCATACTTCATAAATCCCTCCCATCATTCTGTGTGTCTGTATGCAGGCAAAGGCTCAGTAAAATGTATTTCTCCTTTCATTGCAAGCCAACAGCTTAGTAAATATGTTCCCACAGCATAGAATACACTCAAGAATAGAAGAATTGTTGGACATGGGTGTTTGTGGGTCTGTCTGTGTAGCCCCCTATTGTTTTTAGGTAACAACTTGGTAAAGACATTCCTGCTACAATGAAGAATTGCTGGAGGCATTATTTTCTATGTAATCCATGTCATATCAAAGGAAAGTAGGCAGTTAGTTTCTTCCAGAACTTCTTGTTTTTGATTGAAATTAAATAATTAATATGATACTTCAGTCAGTAAGTAAACAGGTTATTTGAGGTGCTTTTGTTTTGTCATTGTCTCATTAATAGTTTGGCATGTGACTTACAGGTACACTCAGGGAATTGACATGTGGAGCATAGGGTGTATTCTTGCAGAAATGCTGTTAGGAAGACCCATATTTCAAGGCACATGTACCATCAATCAAATAGAATTGATAATGGCCACCATACCTGCACCTACAGCAGAAGGTAATACCGTTTCCAAAGTGTTTTCCATATACAGTGTAAACGTTTTTGGAAGGTATCTGATTTGTACTGCTGCATTTTTGTCACCCCTTTTCATGCTTTGACTGTTCTGTATGTGCACACTTAATGATTAAAAGAACAGAAAACACTTGACTAAGGAAGTGTTATATTGTATAGGGAAGGTGAAGCCTGTCATAGAAAATATAAGAGGCTTACACTTGGCACTGGTCAAGCTTAGGACTGTTCAAATGACTAAAGCTATTGTTGCAGCATAAGATAAGTAAGGTAGCATGATCTGCTCTGCAAAGCCTGGACTGACAGAGGACTTGTGTATATAGTGCAAAAGGAAGAATTTTCAATAACATACTATGTGTGAGATACATGCACTTGACAAAGGCCAAGCAAACTCGTAAGAGACCACCCCATCCTCTTGTCGGAGAGGATGTTACTGTATATAAGGACTATGGCCATAAAGATTCAGCTTAAAAAAATCAGTCTCTGTTCATGAGTCTCAAGGGGCTTGATGCCAAGACAGAATTGTTGGCAGTAAACCACCAGTCACAAAATAACTCTGACACTTAGTAATCAGAAGAGTAGAAGGTTGGTGTGACTTGGCCACCGGCCTGAGAATGAGTTGTGAGAGAGTTGCTGGCCACTAAGGACGTGAACACTGAAGCTGAGGAAGCTACAGCTTTGGAAGCTGCTACCAGTGAAGATACAGCAGTCTAAGAAATCTTAGTTTGTGGTCTGTAAGAGTTCAATAAATCCAATTACCAATCCAAACCCCATCTATAGTCACTCATACATGTGACAACTGGTGTCATAAGTGGGATTGGATTGATTGATCAGTTGGTTTGAGTTGTGAATTTTGCATCATCATGTTTGAACTCAGGAGAAAGATAATTATGGCTGATTTCAAATGTCTGGTAGCTACCATAGGAAGGTAGGAAGCTATGGAACAGAACAACCAGGAAAAGATAGAAACCAGCCAAGAAAAGGTGATGGCCTAGTTAGATATCCATCACAAAAGGATGATGGCCAGGATGGACTCCTTACTAGAGAAAATGGAGGCTGCAGTGGATGTCTTTGAAGAAAGATTGAACAAAATGGGCACCATGGATTTGGAGGTCAGAGGCCAATTGAGAAATGTCAGAGGCCGTAACGGAACAGCAAGATATCCCTAAGGAAGAGGCCACAGTGGAAACTATCTGAGCGCAGGTGGATCAATATGGGGACCGGCATCTAACCATAGGGCAACACTGGCAGCTGAAGAAAAGGGCCCAGGGCGATGGTGGGTCCCAGCAGAACTTGGCTGTTGCCTGAGGATGGTTGACCTGCTGTGCCATTCTGCACTGCGCAAGAGACACGGTCATCAGGGACCAGGCAGGGACAGTGTTGTATGAAGACCCTCTAAGGATGAACTTTCATGAAGTGACTTCAGGCGCAAGTGGAATGCAAAAACGGCATAAGAGATCGAGGCCTTAAAGGGCAGCTACATTTAGAAAGCAAGATGGCATTCAACAAGACTGTGAAACAGTCTTTTGGACTGGAGGTCGTGAATTGATTAGTTTGGTTTTCCATTGGTTTATTGGAAGTGAGTGACTGGGCATTGTGAAAGGGTCGGCCCCCTCCAAAATGAAAGAAGAGACTACTAGCAGCTTAAGAGCCAGAGATGTAGGAGCATTGGCCACTGTCAGAACTTTTACTGCAGTCCTCTGAAAAGAACAAAGATAATGGTGATACACCTGAACCAGCTCACACCTTATCAGGGAACCACTCAGGGCGAATAGCCTAAAGGAGGGAGCAGTGTGGCATATAGACCCATTGCTAGACAACGCCCATGTCAGTATGTACTGTGTGATATAATGGGTATCTCAAGGTATATGTAGCTTATTGAGTTGGTGGAGACATCAAAGTTATCTTCCACACTGATAATATTTTCTTGCAGTAACATGTTTTAAAGAATGGTTATGTTTATTTTGTCCATTTTCTCATGTAAGACAGCGTATAGTATCCATTTGAAGGTTACTTGGGATTGGTAAACCTTCTCAGAATAATGAATCCAGTTAGTCAATAAAGATAAAGCCCAAAACTGTATAAATGATTTTTGACAATTGTTATGACCAAGCCTAAACCGAAATATTATACATATATGCTTCCTGGCCCTAGGGTCAGGTTGGGCTAAACCTGGACCATTCCAGGTATAAAGATAAACTTAACAATTACCCAGTAAAAGTTTAGTGTAAAAATGTTATCAGTGTCTGCATTGTATCAGGTTAAAGAAGCAGTTTATTTTTGCATTTGTGTTTTATTTTATTTTTTCACTTAATCATTTATGTTTTCAAATGGTAAAATGTGTGTGACTTTGTTTAAATAACTGAAGTCACACATGTCACAAAAATAAGCTAGAATTTGTCTGTGAATGAATGTCCAGTAGTTGGAGATGTATGATGTACAGTGTGTTCTTAATCATGTTTCAGATTTAACACATGTTTCTTCAAGTTATGGAAGTTCACTCCTACAGAAGGGACCAGTGGTTCGTCAGCGTTCACTAAAATATATATTACGTAATGCACCATTGGATGGAATTGATCTTGTGTCTAAATTACTTGTCTTCAATCCACATAAACGACTTACAGCTGCACAAGCACTGCAGCATGATTATGTCCGAAGGTATATAATAGAGTTCAATTGATTACATTATCTTATTCTTTAGTCATAGTGCAAGATGAGGGGGGATGGAGGTGTTACAGGGTCAACCTGTCCCCAAAGCGATTGCAATAACATGAAGTCATTTGTTTTTCCTGATAAAATTCACTTACTAAAGAAAGGTTTTAGAAGTAAAAGACCAACATTTTATTTTTTATATATTGTAATGTCTCTAAAGATGCTGTTCAGATTCCTAATTGGTTTATATAACAAGCTACAAGATGTAACTATAAATACTTATAACACTGTTATGGGTTTACACACTTTACAACCCTACACAATAATCTCTTCAGTAGTCTTCACGTATTTATAACGCAGGAGCTATACAAGTCTCTCTTAATTACATACTTCCAATATAACTATACTACAGCACACACAGAGTCTTGAAGTCACACAATAAGTCTTCACTGGCTTCACAATTCATACTCTGTCACTTCTTATCACGCACACACTCACACACTGCTCAACCAGCCTTTATACCATTCCCTGTTGCCACATGTTAACAGCGGTGAACCCTGTTACGTCACAGTGGGAAGTGCTGTTACATCACCACGGGAGGGGTTTACTGGCCTGTTACCGTAGCAGCGGCAGCAGCTCCTATGCTGTTACGTCACTGCGGCAATGATTGCCTAACACAGTTGCTCTTCTGTTACGTCACCACAGGGAGGGGGTGTTTACCGAGCGTTGCGTAATGATGGAAGGAGTGGGGGTATGTGATGTCACTCACGAGACCGCAGGGTTCACGCAACCCCTACTTCTTGTTGTGCCATCCACGTCACAATACAGGGTGTTTCACGACTTTAGGGCATAACGGCAGGTGATTTCCTAGGTCTTTGTGATCAAAAAAGTTCATATAAACATGTGTCCGATTTTGGACGGTTACGGAGTTATGACCGTTTTTTTATTCCCGTACACGCCCTCGTGTGAACTGCGTCTGTCAGCTGTTGGGTCGCTATTTTTAGCCAGCTACAGACAGAGTGTTCTCATTATCTCGACACTTGAGATGTTCCTACGGCTGGGTGGGTTGGTATGTCCGGCGCGGTTCACAACCGAGCAGCAGCCTGTGTTGCGGCTGGTGGTGGCATTTTCGAAAATCAGCTTTAAGCACCAATAAATTCAAATGAAAGGTAATTTCACGAAGTTAACTTTACATTCATACTTTAAATGTATCATGTATTATGCTGGTTTAATATTTTCTTCCGTTTATTGTCAGTAATCGTTACCTTCTAGTCTGAGTTTAAAATTGTCATAACTCCGTAACCGTCCAAAATCGGACACATGTTTATATGAACTTTTTTTAATCACAAAGACCTAGGAAATCGCCTCCTGCAGTTATGCCCTAAAGTCGTGAAACACCCTGTATATTAGTTTTATGAATTTATGTAATACAATGTCGCTCCCTTTTTATTGTGTTTTGAGTGTATTTTCAAGTTACCTGATATTTCAAAACACTTCCAAAGATATAGAATCCAGGATGCACTACCCTATAACACTTGCTAGAAGTCTGGTCTTTGTCACTGGTGTTCCTAAGTCCATGACATGGTAGAATGAATAAAAATATTGTAGGAAAGCATGAAAGTTTAAATACTATAGGGAGATGTGAAAATCTGTATGATGACCTGCAGAATGAAGTAAGTAAATATTGTCACATGTATGAGCGACTATAGATGGGGTTTGAAATGGTAATTGGATTTATGGCACACTTATACACACAACTTGCAACTACAAATAACTTAGCACTAATGCTAATTCATGCTCTGCAAATCACTACAGCACACACTAAGTCTTCTCAGCCTGCTGTGTCTTCACCGACCTAATGGTAACAACTTCCAACGGTGGATGTTCCCATTCCTCTGGGTTCCTGAACTGTCCCCATGTCTCAGCTACCAGCTTCTAACAGCAACAGCTCACAAAGACTGAACTGCAGCAGGCCTCTAACTCACTCGCCAACCAACTTACTCAACTTTACTAGCTCCCAGGCTGGTGGCCATCTCGAAACAACCTCATACTTTTGTCACTGTTTTCTCAAGACTCTTCTAATGGCAGCTGGCCCTCACTATACTGCATCAGCATGGACTGCACAGAGAACACCTTTTCCAACACCTCCTCGGATATTGCTTGCATATTTGTTGCAGCCATTACTTAGCAGTGACCATTGTTTGCAGAGCTATTACTTAGCAATGGCTATTGTATAGCTGCTTATTTCATGGCCGTTGCCTAGCAACAGGTCTATATGCTATTACTTAACAATGACTATTGTATAGCTGCTTATTTCATGGTCGTTGTCTAGCAACAGGTCTATATGCCGCAGTAGCACGTAGATAAGTTGTCAGTAAATCCAGTTACCACCCCAAACCCTGTCTGTATGGAATCATTAACATTAGAAGCAGAAATCGCAGTAAGCAAACTCGACATTAGAAACAACATTGTAGACGTATAGTCGCAAAAACAGTTGCAAAGATTAACCAGGAAGATAATAAAAACAATATAAGAAGTAAAAGAGAATGGAGATTAATAACAAATGTAAGAAATAAATTAGCTGGAAATGAACTTACCATAACAAAAGCAGACAAAGGGAAAACTATAGTTATATGTACTCAGAAGAGAAAACTACAAACAGATAGTAAACAACTTTATCTGAGAAAACCAATTCACAATACTTATAGCAATCCCACGCAAAAGTATAAAAAACTATAAAACAAACAGTAGCACACTGTAATAGTATTATGCCAAAAGAAAACAAATGGAAATGAATCCCACGACTCAAAATCTTTATGCCACAGTAAAATTACACAAATTACGTCTATTAGACCAATAATTAACTGCAAGAATGTGCCCACATATGAACTAGCAAAATATTTGACAAAAACTTTGTGCAGTCACATCTATGTAATTCTTGCAACATTCAAAACTCTACCTTTAACTTACAATCCATGGAAATTAGTGGAGATATGAGGATGTGTTCATTCGACATAGTATATGTACTAATGTACTAGAATTAGAGGCCATAATTATAGTAAGAAATAACTCAGAAATCATAAAAAACTAATCTAAAAGAAATAATAATTATATTAAGAACGGTGATGAAACAAAACTATTTCCAGTTTGACCCGCAGTATTACAAGCAAACTGAAGGGTTAGCAATGAGTACTCCTACATCCGCAATATTAGCCAAGGCATATATCCAACATATGGAACAAACAGCTGTATCCAGTTTTAATGAAATATTAAATAATTGGATATTTTCGATATGTCAATAAACAACCAATATAAAATTCACTATCAAAAAGTACAGTATAACTCCATTAATTTTCTGGATCTTACAATACACTGTAAGAGAACAGTATTCACGATATATAGAAAACCTACACAAGCATAAATAATACTGTATGACTCCTGCCACCCATATGAATATAAAATATGAAGTATTAGTTACTTAATGAACAGCGTGCACACATATCCAATTTCAAAGGAAGAAAATGGAATGGAACTAAATATTATATACTACACATTACATAACAATGAATATAATCAGAACTTAAGCACATGACACCCAAATCAATGCAAACACAACAAAAACACAGATCAGCAACACCAGAAAACAAAATGGATCATTTTCACATACAGTGGAAAAGACACAAATTATATATTCCATTCTCTTTTTCCATAAGTCTTGTGGTTTTCAAGAGAAATAAATTGGGTAGTGTGCATGTATTTCTGAATTTCCATTAAGTGTCTTGGATTATCTCTTTTTAGGTTTCTTTCCCAATTTTGAAAAAAAAAGAGGCAACTTTATGAGATCTCCTTGCTGTCCATGTGTCTGCTTATCTCTTCCATCATTGCTAGGCAATGGCTCAGTAAACATGTTCCTGTGGCAATGAATATATGTGCAACAGTAGAAGAATTGTTGGATGCATTGTTTCTATGTGGTCCATGTCATATCAAAAGAAAATAGGGGATTATTTCTTCCAAGAAGTTCTTGTTTTATTATTCCATCCTTCCCTCTTCATTAGAATAATAATAGGGAATATACAGTGTGTGTGTGTGTGCGCGCGCGTGCGTGCGTGCGTGTGCAGGAACGCACGTATGTAGATGAAATATTCCATGAATGGAAAAAAATGATAACTCCCAAAATATATCCAGGTCAAGGAACGCATTTAAATATACTACTCTGTGCAGATAATAAAGTTAATCACTTAAGAACATGAAGATGAGCTTCAGACATCAGTTTTTGATTACAGGAAAAATAGAATGAATGCAATTTTAAGATCTTCTTGCAGAAAGCTAAGGTGGTAGATTTTAGAGGAAAAGACCTTGGTATGAATGAATTTGTAGTGCATGATGCATTGACAGAGAAAGTTGCACATTTTGCTCATTTGCATATCTTGACTCTAAAATTACTTATGGGCTAGATAAAGATATAGAAAATAAATTACATGCCTTTCAAGATACATGTTGGTGTATTAATAGAAATTTTGAAAGACACACAATCTAGGTTTTACAGTGCTGTGGCTGTACCACAATAGTTATATAGCAGTAAAACCTGCGTCAAGAGGAAGAGGGACATGAGTAGAATACAGGTAACAAAAATGAAGTTTTTAAAACATCTGAATTACAGAATTATAATGTGGATTTTAGATTGTCTCTTTTTATTATTTTCAGGTTTCACTGCGAAGCAAGTGAGCCAATTTTGGGTCACACAGTAGTGCCACCTGTCCGAGATGATGTCCAACTATCAGTTGATGAGTATCGCAGTAAACTGTATGAACTCATGGCTACTGGAACAGGAGCTCATACTAGACCCTGCAAGGTTAACCATGAAGACAGGTATAGGAAATTTTGGCATTTGGTAAATAGTAGATCGTTCCAGCAATGCTATAATTATGAGAGGGAGATTCATTAGGTTACTAGTAGTAAAGATGAAGATTCTGTGAAGTAATAACAATGAACAAGAAGGGATATCATCTGAAAGTAGACTTATACCATGAAGGTGGAGGCATCAGCTTTTCTTGAGACATTGGTAACCATTTAATCAGATTACTTAACATCATAACCCAGAAGAACACAATCTAAATTTTCACTGCTATTAAAACCTTAAGCTTCACGCTTGAAAGCAGGAAACTGAAAATCAGTGATCATTATTGTTACCAATTGATACTTCATATGCATTTAAACAAACTTTTTTATTTACTTTCAATCAGGACACAGAAGTTTCCTGAGAAGGGCCAGAATCAACAGATCTATCAGCCAAGAACTTGGGCACAAGTAGATCATGATAGTTGTTCAAAGAAAGGAAGACATTTATCAGCTGAGGTGAAAACTATGCCTTCTATTCGAAGTCATCATACAATTCCCATGCTGATAAATCACTCTGTGCCTTCTCAATCTGACATGAAACTATGTGGTAAGAATAATAATGGTAACACAATACTCTGCAGATACCAAACATTTTTCTTAAGTGTATAATTTTTATAATTTTTAAATGATTCTCTCTTGCAGTTGTATGTTCTGTAGATTAAAATGAAGATTGATTTCTTTTAGAATGTAAAGATTATAAATGTAAAGGAACCTTATTGTATAAAATAAATCAGTGTACAATATATTTGTCATGGTGAAATAAGGAGATTTTGTTATAAGAGAAAATGGATACAGTAAATGTTTAATGAGATTTTTTAACATTTTTTTTAAATCTTCATATGTAATGACAGCCCACATGGCCAGTCTAGTCCAGGGTATCATATTGGACCTATTTGTTCTGTTGAGTATATATATTTGTCCATGTTTTTAATCATTTTGTCATTTTTTATTTTGGTATTTTTGGCTAGGTTCCTCAGTCAAGTATTGCTCTATATTAAATATTATTAAATTGCTGCTTATATTAAATACATTTAAGTTTATATTGAACTTCTGTCATAATTGGTATACTCCAGGTCTGTGACTTCCAAGTCATGGCAGAATAAATGTTCTATTAGTTACAGTTTCTTTATTAGAGTCTGTCACAACACAACAATATATAGGTCAAGGCTAAAATTAGCTTGGCTACATGCTTTGGCTCATAAAGCCATCATCAGGCAAACACATGATTACCATATTCACACACTACTGAACTGCAATTGGGATGGTAAAGCTGGATACTTGATAATACATTATAAAATACATGTCTAAAAGTACAATGAACTATAAACTTATTAAAACGAAAGTTATGACATAAAATAAGGTTAAAACTCTTTATTCTGTATCATCAGATCAGTTTTTTTTAAATTTTGGTTATTCCCGCAGACATAATGGTATGTTCAGACTTATATACATGTAATAAACTGCTTGGAGGCCTGTGGTATAGATGTACTATAGTGTTGATGTTAATTATTTAGCCGGTGCCTCATCTTACAGTGTATTTGTCTGTTCTGTAGGGAATATAGATTGCATTAAATGTACTTAGTGGGGGGTGGAGTCCAACTGGGTCCACTTGGCATGGCAGCCACTGATTGGCCTATTGTAACCTGCCCCAGTGATTATGATGATGGGAATTTGGTGGAATGAAGATTGGCAGGAGAAACCGAAGTACTTGGAGAAAACCCACCCCAGCGCCAATTTGTCCACCACAAATCCCACTTGACCAGACCCGGGATCGAACCCGGGCTGCCACGGTGGGAAGCCAGCGACTAACCGCTTGAGCTATGGCGCAGCCTGTTGTACTTACTGACTGAAAATCAGTTGGTGGAACTTCATGCCTTCAGCTTATTGGCAGTACAATTTGAGGTGCATAACAACTAAAATTGTTAGTTGAACATCTTTTAAGGTGAATTTCCCTTTTATAAAACTATATATATATATTTTTGTTGTTACAGCTCATGTTGCTGTGCCAGTTACACAGTGTAAGAGATCAAGTACATTATCTCATGTATTGCAACACCAGCCAGTTCAGCTTATGCACACTGCTGCAGTAGTCCAACAAGCATCTGATGATACTTCTAACCAGCAACATATTGAACATCCGAAACTGGTAGGTTTGCACTTGTAGCTGTTTTTATCCATCTTTCCATAACAAGACCCAGGCATATGGTATCCCCATGTCAGTGTGTGCCTGTTCCCCTCTTTTATGCCAAGATGTAAGTTGGCATTGTAGGGAACCTCACCTTTTTACTTTTCAGTTTTCTACCACTGATGGTGCCAGTGTGGCTGTTATATGATGGGAGTGATGCTAGCACAATTGAATGTAAGGTCCTGAAATTTTGTTGAGTATTAGATCTTCTGAAGAGGGAATCTCTGAAAGACAAAATTAAAGAACTTGGAAAGAACAGTAAGAACAAGAACATTAGAAACTTGCATAGAGGAATAAATTAATTTATGAGGAGGGGGGGGGGTTCCTACCTAGAAGTAATGTGGTAAAGTATGAAACTGCTGATCTGCTTGCAGATTCCCACAACATTTTGAATAGGTGGAAGAATTACTGCTGTCAGTTATTGAATGTACATAGGGTCAGTGATGTTAGGCAGACAGAAATTCATACAGCTGAGCTGTTAGTAACTTTTCCTAGACCCGTTGAGGTTGAAATCGGTATTGCAAAGTTGAAAACGTATAAATTGCCAGGTAGTGATCAAATTCCGGCAGAACTGATTCAAGCAGGAGGTGAAATATTACGTTCTGAGATCTTTAAGGTAATTAATTCTATTTGGAATAAGGAAAATTTTCCTGTTCAGTGGAAGGAGTCTATTATTGCAACAATTCACAAGGATGGTGATAAAACTGGCTGTAGTAATTGTCATGGGATATCACTGCTATCAACTTCATACAAAATTTTATCCAATATTCTTCTCTCAAGGTTAATTCAATATATAGATCAAATTATTAGGTATCATTATTGTGTGTTTATATGTAACAGGTCAACTACTGATCAGATCTTTTGCATTCGTCAGATACTGGAATAAAAAATGGAAGTACAATGAGGCTGTACATAAGCTATTTATAGACTTCAAGAAAGCCTATGATTCAGTTATGAGTGGAGTATTGTACAATATTCTGATAGAGTTTGGGGTACCCATGAGACTAGTTAGGCTGATTAAAATGTGTTTAAACAAAATGTATAGTAAAGTCTGTATAGGTAAACATTTGTCTGACAGTTTTCCTATCTGGAATAGTCTAAAACAAGGAGTGTCACCGCTTCGCAACTTTTCTTTAGTATATGCCATTAGGAAAGTCCAGGAAAACCAGGTGGGACTGAAATTAAGTGGGACACATCAGTTGTTGGTCTATGCTGATGATGTGAATCTACTGGGTGATAATATAGATACCATAAAGAAAAACACAAACATTAATTGACGCTAGTAAGGAGACTGGTCTAGAAGTAAACACAGAGAAAACTAAGTATATGTTGCTGTCTCGTTACCAAAATGCAGGGCAAAATGATGACATAACGATATGAAACAAATGTTTTGAAAATGTGTCACAGTTCAGATATTTGGGAATGCCGATTACAAATCAAAACCTGATTGTGGAGGAAATTAAGAGGAGATTTAACTCGGATAATGCTTGCTACCATTCAATCCAGAACCTTTTGTCTTCTTGTCTGCTGTCCAAAAACATAAAAATTAGAATATACAAAACTATAATTATGCCTGTGGTTCTGTATGGGTGTGAAACTTGGTCTCTGATATTAAGGGAGGAACATAGACTGAGGGTGAAGAAAGCTGTGTTCTGGGATGTGGCGCCATGTAGAAATTGTGTTAACCGATGTTTCGGAGGAATGTGTCGCTTCCATCTTCAGGGTAGAAGACAAGAAGACATCCGCGAGCAAACCAGCAGAGCAGGTGCAACAGACTGAGTCCAGTTGAGTAAACACAGCTGTATAAGAGAAGGAGAGAAGCAGTGTGGCTACATAGGGAAATAGTAGAGAGGGGGAGGGGAAGGGTCTGATGGAATAGCCAGCAGGTAGTGGGCCAGAGCTGGTACAGAGCATGTGTTAGGGGGAGAGAAGGGAAGGTTACACAGTGCCACATCCCAGAAGACAGCTTTCTTCATAGTCACCGCCGTGAAAACCTCAAATCTTATATAGACTGAGGGTGTTTGAAAACAGGGTGTTGAGGAGAATATTTGGACCAAAGAGGGATGAAGTGACAGGAGGTTAGAGAAAACTGCATAATGAGGAGCTTCATAACTTTTACTATTCTCCAAGTAAAATTAGATTGATCAAGTCAAGGAGAATGAGGTGGGCAGGGCATATAGCACGAATGGGTGAGATGAGGAATGCATACAGGATATTTGTAAGAAAATCAAAAGGAAAGACACCACTGGGAAGACCAAGGCGTAGGTGAGTGGACTATTAAAATGGATCTTAGAGAGATAGGATGGGATGGTATGGATTGTATTGATCTGGCTCAGGATAGGGACCAATGGAGGGCTCTTGTGAACATGGTAATGAACCTTCGGGTTCCATAAACGCTGGGAAACTTTTGAGTAGCTGCAGATTTGGCTTCTCCTCAAGAAGGGCTCAGCTCCATAAGTAAGTAAGTAATATTTTCTGTCTACCTCATTAAACAACCTGGTACTTATTTTCATGTTAGTCATTGATGTAAATTGTGGTTTCTTACATGCGGGTTACAGTTGGTATGCTAGATGGAGTTGATCTGACTTTACTGGAGCATCTTGTTAGATTAGACACAAGGTATTTCTGCACACAATCATACCTGTGTGCTCACTGTCATTGCTTTTGCTACCAGTTCTGGGATACAGTGCTTGCATGTGTTCCAGATGGGTATATGTGTAGGCAGATCTCTTTCTTGTGAGTACTGGCACCATTTCTGTAGAGCATGAAAATGAAAGAAATATAATGCAAAATTATTGAAAGACTTGAGGGAATAACAGAATCTGACATATGCCTGCTCTAGCAAGGCATAGAAGCCCAGACTGCATGAGAAATACTATCAGTATAGCATGTGTGCATGCGCTTGTAGATGTTATAGTGGAACCCCCCATTTAATATTCCTTGACATATAGTTTCCCTAATTAAGCAGTCCCAAATCAACATTCTCAGGTAAAATTCCCTCCATTTAAGATTTTTCACAGTATACTTTTGAAATACGCTGTTTCCCAAAGATTTGAGCCACGGCAGTAGGGTGAAGATTTTTCTCTCCACATTGTTCAGACCAGTTCTGGGGCACACCCAGCCTCCTGTCCTACCAAAGTGACTGGTATTGTAATTATACTAATCACTATTTGTGGTAAGAAGCTAGTTTGTTCTGAACTCACAAAGGAAACATTAGCTTGAAGTTCATTTACTTGGGAGTGAAATATAAAATAAAGGTGTTCTGAAGAGAGCTTACAGAGTTCACTTATAAATTTAGAGTCCTACAAAAGTTGCTAAGAATCCTGATGAGCTGCTGAAGTAGATTAAAGAACTCAACCTGGGGCTTCATACTGAGCACTGGAGGATCCTTGACAAGCAACATGAGCCAAAAGGCCAGAAAATAATCCTTCTCACAGACTGGCACTCCCAGGTAGCTATCAAGGGGACCGAGTATAAGATATTTACAGGACTTTCTCAAGGAACTTTTAAGGTCTTGAGATATCATGAAGCAGAGGCCCAGCAGTAAGAAGGGGCTGCACTGAGCCCATTATCCTCATACTCAGTTTCCAAGGGTGAAGGGGCAGGTATGTCCTCTTCTTCTGGGACTGAGATTGCTGAGCAGAGGAGGGCAACAGAAACCATCACACCAGCTCCTGCAGATCCAGGGACCGATAAGGAGAGTACCATTTCTGTCAAGAAAAGAGAAATATGGAAACAAAACCTTTGCCCAGTGAAACAAGAGGCGGGAGGAAAGAAAACCACCAGCACTGTGAAATCTGTGCAGATAACTTATACCTCAGCAAAGCAGCTATGGTGGTTCTGTGCCAGCTGCTTGCTGAGGGAATGGCAGTTATGGCTCTTATTCAGGGGTCTTGGATTTATAGGGGCCAAATAAGAGGTAGTATGACAAACTCAGGTGAAACAATCTTTTCTGTTGCACCTGAAGGCAACATGAGGTTCTGAATTTATGTCAGGAGCCATATTAATGCCTTGCCCTTGTTGGAGTTTTGTTATAGGGATGTGACAATAGTGATGATGACATACATGTGGAGGAGGCTGCAAGGAGCTTATCATTGCCTCAGCTTACCTTCCACATGACTCAGACGAGCCATTGCCAACCAAGGAACTAAGGGACTTAATGGATTACTGCCACAGCAGGAAAACGTACCTTATCATTGAATGTGTTACCAATGCACACCACATATTATGGGGGAACATTGACACCAATCCCAGATGAGAAAGCTTTGTGGGATATTTGTTGAGTTTGAAACAGAATATTCTTAAGCAAGGTAATGAGCCTACCTTAGTGGTTTGCAATAGGAAGGAGGTTATTGATTTGACATTAGGGGCTTATAAAGTAGGAAACCTGGTAAGTAATTGGCATGTACTGATGAGCCATCTTTGTCAGATCACAGGTACATATGCTTCTGGATAGGTAACATAGCTACAACTGGAGTTACTTTCAGGGATCTGAAGAGATCAAACTGGGAATCATACAAAGACAACCTAAGGGTAAATTTTTAGACCATTTTGTGAAGTGTAGACACAATAAGAGACATAGATCTGACTGCTGACCAGTTGCAGCAGGCTGTCATCATGTCCTATCATAAGTATTGTCCAGCAAAGACCAATTACTCACCAAGGAAAGCACCTTGGTAGAATAAGAAGCTGAGTTTGCTGAGAGACAAAATAAGAAGTCTATTTAGCATAGCTAAAAGGATAGGCCAGTGGAATACCTATAAGAAAACCCTCACCTGTTACAACAAAGATATTAAGCAAGCCAAACAATCTTCATGCAGGAGGTACTACCAGGAGATCATTGATGTACCAGGCAGTGCCAGTTAATGGAGATCATGGTAAAACAAGCAACCAATGGGGTGAGCAGTGTTAAGCTACCTGATGGTCAGTGCACCCAAACTGGAGGGGAGACACCGCAAGAGCTATTCAGAGTTTGCTTTCCAGACTCAGTGCTGCTTGGTGATTTAAATGATGGACAGGGACAGCAGAACCTGAATATATGCAAATGCACAACAAACAGAGGAGACTGAAACCTGGCCAGAAATTTAATAAATCAGTCCAAAATTAGATGGGCACTAGGTACCTTCAAACTACTTAAATCAGTGGGAATAGATGAAATTATAGCAGCATTTTTGCAGCAAGAGGTGGAATATTTAGTTCCACTCCTTTCCCACATTTAGAGCCTGTCTGACATATTGATTTATTCCAATGGCCTGTAGGCAGGTTAAAATACCGTATTTACGCATGTATAGGCCGCAGCACAATTTTCAGACAGAAATTATAGAAAAAATAATTTTCTTGGAATATTATTTCAGGAGTAGAAATTATTCCAAAATTTGGCAATGTTTAACATTCCTAAGTTCACAACTAGCGAAAATAACGGTACCGCTCGGAACAAAGGCATTGCGGGGGAGAGTTATAACCTTTTCGCCTTTACTTGACTTGCCTGGTTAGTTCTGAGTGAAACATGGGTCGAGTAAGAGCAGGTTATACGTCTAAATTTAAACTTCAAGTGGTGCGTTACGCACAAGAACACGGAAATCGAGCAGCAGGGAGAAAATTCGACGTTGACGAAAAAAATGTGCGAAGATGGATACTAACGAAAGATGCCCTTGAAAAAACGTCACAAAATCGACAATCTTTCCGCGGAAAGAAAGCTAAATTTCCAGAACTTGAAAATAAACTTTTGCGATACGTGCGTAATACACGGGCGGATGGATTTTCAGTGTCTGTGGAAATGATTCAATTTGAAGGCCTCAAAATAGCGGACAGAATGAAAATTCCTCGTAATGAATTTAAGGGAAGTTATGGATGGGCAAGGCGCTTTATGGCCCGACATGATCTTGTAATTCGGCGACGGACGTCAATAGCGCAGCGCCTTCCCGACACATACCAGGAGAAACTGCTTGCATTTCAAAAACATGTCCTGAAATTAAGAAAGACGCACAACTACACCATGGGAGCTATTGGAAATGTTGATGAAACTCCTGTGTTCTTTGAAATGCCGGGTGAAAGTACAGTGAACAAAGCAGGCGAAAAAACAGTGCATGTGCGGACTGCAGGAGCAGAAAAGCAGCGGTGTACCGTAATGCTTGGTATCACTGCTGATGGAAACAAACTACCACCATTTGTAATCTTCAAACGCAAAACATTGCCGAAAGAAAAGCTTCCACCGGGAATTTTGGTGAGAGTTCAAGAAAAAGGATGGATGACAGAAGAGCTCTATCTGGATTGGTTGAAATCAGTGTGGTTTCGGCGCCCAGGCGCACTTTTACGTCAGCGGTCAATGTTAGTGGTTGACAGTTTTCGAAGCCATTTAACTGAAAATGTGAAAGTGAAGATGAGGCAGGAGAAAAGTGATATGGTTGTGATACCAGGGGGGATGACTGGCATGTTACAACCACTTGACGTGTCAATAAACCGTCCTTTCAAGTCTCATTTGCGGCGCTTTTACCGGGACTGGAGATGCGGTTCCACGGAGATGACGCCGACTGGACGATTGAAGAAACCTTCATTAAGTCAAATGTGTGAGTGGATTGTGGCTGCATGGAACACCATACCAGAAGAAATGGTTTCCAAAAGTTTTAAAGTCACATCCATTTCCAACGCAATGGACGGGACTGAAGATGACGCTGTATGGCTGACATCACCTGACAGCGAAACTTCGAGCGAGAGCGACATCGACAGTAACGAGTCAAGTGATGAACAGTAATATGGTTCAATTACCGTGGACCAACTTCAGAAAGTGTCGCATAATTTATTCATGCGATGCGAAGCATGTTTGCAAGCAGAAGGGGGTCACTTTCAGCACCTGTTATAAAGCACAGTAAGTTTGTGTTATCTTTTTATAGTATTCTTATATATGTGTGCATGTACAGAAACTGATGTAAGGGTATCAGCGACACGACTGCACTCTCGCTAGCGGGGAGGGGCACAGTAGTCGCAGAGAAACGTTTCATCCCCTCTACGCTGCTGTCCCGGTTTCCTTGATCTTTGAACATTCTGTATTACTAATTATGAATATAATTTTTTTTAAATGAAGTGTGATTTCGAATATTTCGAATATAAGCCGCACCCCAGTTTTCCTCTTGAATTTTTGGCAAAAAATGTGCAGCCTATACATGCGTAAATACGGTAATGTTTAATCCAAAACCCAAGAAATCTGACTACACCGAGGCTGAGGTATATCATCCTATCAGCCTGTCATCTTTTCTTTTGAAGATGATGGAGAAATTAGTGGATAGACACTAGGGTCGGTGTACTAAATGAGCATCCTCTACACCGAAACACCTAAGCCAACATGCATACCTTATTGGTAAGTCCACTGAAACTGCTCTTCAAAATGTGGCAATATGCATAGAAAGTGCTATTAAATACAGAGTGACACATGAAATGATCCAGTATTTGATTTAATATTAATTATTTAACCATTTAATGAATTATGTTTTGTAACATGGTAACACTTATGGACATCATTAGTTCTTTCTCTTCCTGAGCGTGCTAGTGTCATGGTGTTCCTGCTCATATGCAAGTTTACACAAGATGGCTGATAAAGGAACTCTCTGTAGAACAACACATAAAAGCAGTGTTGTTGTTTAATGAAATAAGAAGTGTTGTGGTCACACAGAGGCAGTTTCGTGCCCATTTTCAAACACCATGGGTGCCTTCATTCAAAACAATCATAAATTTTATAACCAGTTTAATAATGATGGTTCAGTGTTGCAGAGGAAACGTCACTGGCCTTCATCTGTGCATTCTCTGGAGAACATTGATGCTGTCAGAGTGACACTGCAAAGAAGCCCCAGTAAATCAACAAGGAAGGCTCCAGTACAACTTGGGATATACAGACAATTTGTACAATAAATATTGGAAAGTGATTTGAATTTGTATCCATACAAAATGACAATATTGCCTAAACTTACAGTTCAAAACAAACATCAAAGAATGGCATTTACTAAATGGGCTCAGAATAATGAGGTATCATTAAACAATGTTTGGTTTTCTGATGAGGCACACTTCCACTTAGAAGTTGCGGTTAATGAACAGAATGTGCGATTTTGGTCATCAAAGAATCCACATGTGATTTGTGAGAAGGTGCATCATGCACTGAGGATTGCAGTGTGGGTCGCCATCTCAAGTCGTAGACTGCTAGGGCCAATTTTCTATGAAGAGACAGTGAACAGTGAGCACTATTTAAGCGTGTTGCACAATACTTTCATGTCTCACCTTCTTGTTACAGGTTTGCCTTTTCAAAGTCAGTGGTTCATTCAGGATAGAGCCAGGCCACACACAGCGAATGTTGCTTTGGACTTCCTGTATGGCACTTTTGACTTGCATGTCAACTCAAACCAATCTTCTCATCATTTCGCATGTGGACAGAACTGGCCACCAAATAGTCCTGATTTAAATCCATGTGCCTACTTTTTGGGGGGATTCCTTAACCCGTTGCCGTGGTTCGTCGTGTATGTTTCGTCAGGGATTTAAATCGTCTGGGGGGGTTCGACGTGTATGTTTCGTNTGCTTCCATTGAAGATATAAAGGGGGTTCATATTATAAGGTAAGGTTATAAAACCACCTTTTAAGATCATTTTAGTGAAAGTTTCATGTTCCTATCTCATAGAATTTAAGAACAATGATGAATAAATAATTTTCGAGCAAAATTTAAATGGCCGGCTGAATATATTACCGCAGGAGCCGCGGCCGCAGAATTTAAATGACCACGTCAAAGGGTTAAGGAGAAGATTTTTCCAAAAGGCCACAAACATTAATGTGATTGAGAGCACTAATCATTCAGGCCTGCAACGAGGTAACTGAGGTTATGTGCTGTCAAGTAGCCAGCAACATCACATTTTATGTTGAAGAAGTTGCCAGACTTAATGGTGGTCATATTGAACACTTGATTTTTAGAGAATAAATCTCCATGCAATGGTCTTTCTTTTTTGTGTATTAGATTCTAGTACTGTAACTGAAATAAAAATTGTATTAATAGATCAAATACTGGATCATTTCATGTGCCACCCTGTGCAAGGGAATCATCCTAGGAGCTTTCCTTGATACAGAGGGAGCTTTTGAAAGAACCTCATTTCATATAATAACACACACTGCTGAAAGGCACAACATTGAGCCTGCTATTTAGAGGTGGATCAGTTCTATGCTGGAAAGCAGAACCATAATAACTACATTGTCAGGAGAAACCATGAAGGCGTCTGCAGCTAGGGGATGCCTTCAGGGAGGTGTACTCTCACCTCTGCTGTGAAGCCTGGTCATGGATGAGCTTCTTTGGGAGCTAAGTGACACTGATTATTATACAGTAGAATACTCAGACGTTATGCAATCCTATTCAACACAAAATTCCTTTGACCTGTGTCAGAGGTCTTGCAAACAGCTCTATGCACAAACCAGCAAAGGTGCAATAAGACAAAATTGATCATGAACCCGATAAGACAGTGATAATATCTTTTACTAGGAAGAGTATATTAGGGGATTTAAACTAGTGAAATGCTACATTTGGAGCATAGCTCTGTATGGGGCTGAAACATGGACACTAAGGGCAGTAGATCAGAAACATCTGGAAAGTTTTGAAATGTGGTGTTGGAGAAGGATGGAGAAGATCAGTTGGACTGATTATGTGAGAAATGAAGAAGTGTTAATTAGAGTCAGTGAGCAGAGGAATATCCTACATGAANGGAAGAAGACGTAAGAAGATGCTGGATGACCTTGGGGAGAGAAGAGGATACTGTCATTTGAAGGAGAAAGCTCTAGATCGCATTAAGTGGAGAAATTGTTTTGGAAGAGACTGTGGACCTGTCGTCTTGACAGAGTACTGATGATGATGATGATGATGGAACCAACACTCTTCACTAATACAATCCAATTATTCAGTGAGGTCAGGTACCTTGGACTAACACTAGGCAAGGTGCTGAAATGGAAAAAGTAACTGACAAGGACTACAGAGCCTTTTGGACACCTAGAGGCATGTTTGGGAAAACCTGGGAACTAAAACCAAAGGTGATATACTGGATTTACACTCTGGTTGTAAGAACCATAGTCATTTATGCTGCCACTGTGTGGTGGCCTAGAGTCAAATTCAAAACAAGCAAGGCTGAACTTAACAAATTGCAAAAGATGGCCTGCTTGAGCATTGCTGGAGCAATGAGAGCAGCTCCAATAGCTGCAATTTAGGTCCTCGTTGGACTTCTCCCACTGCAGTGATCAATGGAAACGTAAATCTGACTGTTCTGGACATACATACATGACAGGGCATGAAAATGAACCCAACCTACAGATTGGGACTGACAGAATGATACTGAGACCTGTATATAATAAACCCTTTGTAGTCAGATTCCCTGACAGAAGTGAATGGAAAGACAGGTTTCAACATGATAGGAAGGGAGGACTAATCTGGTACAGAGATGTCCTCAAGATAAATAAAGGTACTGGGGCTGGGGGTGTATGGTTATGGCACAGGACAGAAGCTTAGCTTCAGCCTTGAGCAATACACCACAGTATTCCAGGCAGAAGTGTATGCCATCAAGGCATGTGCAATTGAGAATCTGCATAGAAACTATAGAAGCAGAAACACTATATATTTTATCAGATAGTCAAGCTGCAATTAAAGCACTTGACAATTACCAGATTAACTCAAAACTGGTTTGGGACTGCCGTCAGTCTCTTGTGCAAGTAGCTGAATCATGAGGGTGTTGTTGGAAATGGAACTGCCAACCAACTGGCAGAATTTGGATCTGAATGTTCATTTATTGGACCTAAACCAGCTGTAGAATCTCAGTAGAAGTTGCCAAGAAAACTGTCAGGGACTGGACAAACAGAGACCACAAAAAATACTGAGAATCCATAACAAGCAAAGGGATTCATACAGGGACCCTCTGCTAGAAGAACTGAGGAGTTTAAACAGAAACCAATCACGGTGAGTGGTAGGACTACTTACAGGACACTGTCACCTAAAAGGATACCTTTTCAAAATGGTGCCTAGAAAGAGATGAAACAGCTACACGCATCCTGTGTGTGAGGCCATACCTTATTTAAGATTTCATCACCTGGGCCACTTTTATGAAATCGGACAACTATCATGTTGCCCCTAATAACTGAATCCTGCACTTCTTTTGAAGTGTAGGACTGTTGAAGGATTAAAACACAAGAGTATGCACAACAGATCATTGAGGGTTATGGTGCAATGGCAAGCGATTGGACCTGCTCCTTGTGTGTGTGTGTGTGTGTGTGTCCTAAAAATCCATTACTGTTGTCATTGTTATATTATTTTTGTGAAGAACTTGTTACTTATATACAAATCAGTCCTACATTATATTTGTCAGATATAACCTCACAGGTTCTCACCCTCAGCATAATTGTAATTACTGAATTTTTTTTTCTTGGTACTACAGCCCCAGTGGGCCTAGGCCTACCTCCATGAACTCCATTCACTTCGGTTTTTCTAGATCTTACACATACGGTAGGACTCCTTGGGCGAGTGATCAGCTTGTCGCAAGGCCTCTACCTGTAGACAAACACAGAAAAATGCACACAAACATCCATGCCTGAGTGGGATTCGAACCCACGATCCCGGCTTCCGAGCAAAGACAGTGGATGCCTTAGACCGCTCGGCTACCGTGACCGGCAATTACTGACTTACCAAGTACAATATTTTGTACGTAATATTTGTGATCTATCTTCATGCGAAATTTCGCATGCCCAGCCGCAATGGTTCATTAATTATCACCATCAAACTAATAGGTAAAGAAGATTGCCACATGGTTTCTTGTGTTATTTTTTTACAGCTAACAAATATTGCATATTTAAAAAAAAAATCTTATCATATCACATTTTGGGATCTTAAATTGAGTAGCACTAGTGTGGCTCTCACTTCACAAGTTCACACAGCAATCATTTTGTTAGTACTGATTGCAGGAAATGAAAACTGTAATGATGTGACCTCCAGTGACAAAGTGATCATTCAGAGTTCTGTGAAAATTGAACAACTGATTCAGATGTTGAAATGGAGTGATACAGAGATACACACAGATAGACTACTATTTTTGACAACTTTCAAGAAAATTAAAAGATACAGTGCATAGAACACTTGAATTCATTGTTTTGTAAGGTCACAAAATGCCATCTCTCATTCTAAAGCAAGAACAAATATCTGAAGTATTTGAAAACAAAGTGCTGAGGCAAATATTTGGTTGCATGAGCATTGAACCAATACAGAATGGGTTCGTTTTCGTAACAAGGTGCTGCCTAGTTTGTACTCTGCCCAGACTGTTATTAAATGAAGGAACTTGAAAAGAGGAGGCATACCTTGACTCTGAAGAAATGTAAGAAAGATCTAATGAAATGAAAAAGGGCTGTTATATGTATAGTGAGTGTACTGTGTGAGCAACCAGTTTGAGGCTCATTCTTGAGAAGCTGCTGCACGAGTATGGTCCTAGAAATTATATGAAGAATGCAACATATAAAAGAGCCACATATTTATCATAGATATTGAAAGTGTGAATGCTGCAGGTACCAAAATATTTTTTTTTGCTTTGTGGCACAGTAAGTTAATTCCTTTAACTCTTTTTGTGTAACTAAACACACTTAAGGACTCTGCAACTTGGCCATTATTTATGTAACTGAAACTTTTATTAATAATGTGCAATGTTAAATAGCAGCTAAAACACTAGCCATGTCTGAGAAGCAAAATTCTAAACAGAAATGAAGAATACTTGTTTAACCATTTTTCTTACTACTCATAATAAAACAGATAAGATTAAAATTTGCCTATGCCCCATCCTTGAAGCTTTTGATAAATAATATGGTAAGTCCAACCTATAGAAGGAGAAAAGGTTGAAGCAAAGGTGTCATTTTTCATTGTTTGACACCTGTTTTCTTCCTAGTAACAGGTACCCAGGACACTTCTTTGCTTACGTTTTGCATGATGGACTGATAAATGTAATCCTGTTGATTTTAATATCAAACTGTTCAGTATGCTTAACTTGTACCTGTCAATTTATCCACTGTTTTTCCATGTTGTGCCTCAGTGGAGAGCAAGAATTGCTTTTTCTGGAATGTGCAGTGCAAATATATACATTGTTTTGAATTTGCATGCACATTGAGAACATATGGATTCTGCACCCTGAGATCCACAGTTACTGAGGGCAGGCCAGTAATTGCATATGAAAGGAGCGTTCCTGCTTCCAGAATACCATTATAGCATGTCTTTTTGTGACAATGCTTTTATATTTTACTACTAAAGTTATCTCATCTTTTTTGTGTTTACTGGAGGAGAAGGTGACTGAGGCTTTGATGATTGTTATCGGAGGCTGTTGTTCCCCTAATCCCCAATTTCTTAAAAAGCCTTGGTAATGCTGTTGCCATTCTTGATGTTTTTTGAGAACATATTCCCTCTGATTGGTGAAGGATTTCTGTATGTGAATATGTAACACTGAAATAAGAGGTTTGTGGTCTTTATTGTGTTCCCTGTGCATTGTAGAGTCTTTCTGATATTGCTGAATGTCCAAATGTTGATCATAAATGACATTTTGACATAGTGCCATATCCAGAAGACTACATGGTATACTAGTGTGGCATATCCACCATTGAAATTCTATATTAAACAGTGGATTTGTAGTTTCAAAGAAGCATATGAAAGAAGAATTCTTCTCTCAAATGCAGGTATTCTGTTCTTGAATGAGTTGACTCTGTTATTTTATTTCAGGTTAGGAATTATTTTAGATCCGAGAGAGGTACAGAACCTTGTCCTCACAGTGGAAGCTGTAAACAAAGGTCTTGTGGCCAACGGCAGATGCCTCAGCATCGAAAGCAGTGTAGTTATATTGAACCAATGCCATTTAACAGTTACAATCAGAATTATGGCATTGTAACAGCTTCTGCACTTCTTGAGTTGTGTACAACACTTCAGTATTAAGGATATGTACGTATATTGTCCATGCTGAATGTGTAACAGAATGCAGATCTACAGTGAAAGATATTGTAAGCTGTTCAGTGAATAAAAAGCATCTGTCAGTGTTCATGTTCTAGGACTGGTTTCATATTTCCACCAAGGATAACACTATAAACAAAATACTACTATGAGCGAGTTCATTGTGACAGTCCCATTTATGTAAATTTAGTCATTATGTGTTTATCAGCTTAGAAGAGCATATGTTGGTATGTGTCTGTAAGGCTCTTTTTGCATCACCCATAAATTTTAGAAGTATGGGTTGTTGGCTCAATTAACATAACACCAGTCAAGTTATATTAAATACACTTTATATGTATTGCTTCCATCCATCATTGCAGTTAGTTTTCAAATACCAAAACAAAGCCTAATCAAGAAACAACAGCAGTATTTTAACAGAAGACACTGTATTAAAGCTATAGGTAGATGTTCTCATTAAAATATACTAATCTACCTCAGTGTTTTTTCTCAGTAGAAATTTAAATATGTGTGAAGTGATGAATTACTTTGCCGACTGACTGCAATATGAGTTAGGACAAAACACCCCTGTTATGTGGAGGTAAAGTGGATTCTCCTAAGTCATTTGCCATTAAATGACATTGTATGTTGTGTACTCTGTGATTTGCATTTTATCATAGAATGGCAGATTTCAAAAGGTTCTGCTTCATATTAGGCAAAACTGCTGCATAAATCTACAAGATATTACTTACTGTCAGAAAGGGAATAGGGATCAGAATCCAAATATTTGACTTTCATTTAAATTCAAAAGTGGTGTGACATCAGTTAATGCTGCTGAATGTTCAGATCATGTGTCTACAAGCAGGTGTATGAAGATATTGTGACGTGTTGAGCCATGGATCACCCCTACCTCCCCAGCGGTACGTGGCGGTGACGTAACGTTCGCGTTACAACGGTAATAGGCGAGTTCCCGCCCCGCCACTCCCCTCCGCGGTGACGTCAC
>NW_019727139.1:78671-80105 GCF_002891405.2 Cryptotermes secundus | reverse complement strand
GAGTTAAGTAGTCGACGAACGAGTGTGTTATCAACAGTTCTCCAGTCAGCCGACTATAATTGGAGTAGAGCAGCCGTCGCGGAAAGAAGATCCAGACGTGAGTGTGGTTGTGTACTTGGGAGCGTGTGATACAGTGATACCTAGCTCCCCGACTGTAAACGTGTAGCCTACTGAAGGCAGACTGAACTGATTTGCGCATAGGGTTATAAAGTGTGAAACCCCGCAACAGTGGTGACAGATTAATGCGATTAGGGTTATAAAGTGTGAAACCCCGCAACTGTGTGATAATTAATTGTAGCCGTTGTTTGTAGATTGTTCAATAAACCAGTTAACGATCNACACGTGATAATTTGGTGTCAGAATTTTTACGAACTTAAACACGCCTGACAAATAATTGAATTATTGTGCATCGTGTACTCTACTGCGACAAGATGGAGATGCAGCAGATGATGGAAATGCTGGCAATGCGGATGGAAAACAAGATGGACGCCAGCATGAAAACCAACGAGGAAATGCTGGCAAGAATGGACGCCAATATGAGATCCTACCAAGACAGAATGGACGCCGATAGGAAAACGGATCAAGACGATATGCTGAAAGAGATGAAGGCCATGCAAGAAAATGGGAAGAAAGACCATAAGGATTTAATGGCAAAATTAGACGCTTACTCGAAAACCGGGCAAGAAGAAGAAAAGCCGGCCCCAGGGGACACGAAACCTGCGACGGAACAACAAGAAGAGGTCCCCATAGTGATACCGGTCGGAGCGACGATGGCCTGCCTAGTAATGGAGGCACGTCAAGAAGAAGAAGATCTGGCTTCAGCGAACAGGAAACCTGAGGTGGCAG
The DNA here is from genome assembly GCF_002891405.2 of Cryptotermes secundus. Classification (NCBI taxonomy): domain Eukaryota; kingdom Metazoa; phylum Arthropoda; class Insecta; order Blattodea; family Kalotermitidae; genus Cryptotermes; species Cryptotermes secundus. The sequence continues at coordinate 79,259 of NW_019727139.1, read as the reverse complement.
AATTACAAGAGGTACCCGTACAAGACGCCGAAGTAATGCCGGTCGGAGAACCGAAGAAGAAAAGGCGCAGGGACCGACATCGACGAAACATAAAGAATTCGACACGGGAAAACTGTGGACCCCAGAATAAATTGGCCGTCGTCAGCAGCAGGGTGTCCCGCTCTGCAAGAGTGGCATGGCGCAAGAGGAACATCTTCAGGAAATCTTGGACCCGAGGAGATCATGCGTCCCGGATAAAGTTGGCTGCCATCTGCAGGAAGATATCCCGTCGCGCGACAGTGGCACGACGTTGGAGAAAGGCCTCCAAGAAGGAAACTACCCAGGGAACCTTCGGATGTCAGACGGAAAAGGTGACAACCAAGGGTGTCATCGGAGGGTGTAGATCAGGACAGCGATCGCACCAAGAAGGGAGAATTTGTAAGAAGACCATCTACGAGACTGTCAGTGTGAAGATCGTAAAGGGAATGGTTGGATCTTCTGTCGGCCTACGACACGGCGAGGATTGGGCACTGTGGAGGGGACGACCCCCTCCAAAAAGAAAAAAGAAACCGGGCACAGAAGAGGAGCCGGTAATGTAGAAGAACCGGC
>NW_019727139.1:73486-78281 GCF_002891405.2 Cryptotermes secundus | reverse complement strand
AACCCCCCCCCCACCAGCAGTGACGCGGCGGGTAAGTCAGCGCTCTCCTCCCCCCTCCTCACCGCGGTGACGTAACGCGCACCGCTACGTACCCGTAATCAACGTCCTACTGTGACGTGGCACTCATTACGCCACAGGCAAGAACTGCAGCTATATAAGTGAGCTGCACAGTGCGTTACGATCGAGTTCTACTGTAGCAGCCGCCTGACACAGTTATAACGTGGACATCGCTGAGTTAAGTAGTCGACGAGCGAGTGTGTTATCAACAGTTCTCCAGTCAGCCGACTATAATTGGAGTATAGCAGCCGTCGCGGAAAGAAGATCCGGACGTGAGTGTGGTTGTGTACTTGGGAGCGTGTGATACAGTGATACCTAGCTCCCCGACTGTAAACGTGTAGCCTACTGAAGGCAGACTGAACTGATTTGCGCATAGGGTTATAAAGTGTGAAACCCCGCAACAGTGGTGACAGATTAATGCGATTAGGGTTATAAAGTGTGAAACCCCGCAACTGTGTGATAATTAATTGTAGCCGTTGTTTGTAGATTGTTCAGTAAACCAGTTAACGATCTCTACGGCGTATTCAGTAACGTAAACACGTTACACTGGTGTCAGAAGTGGGATTTGGACTTACACACGTGATCAGCGAGATTCGAACGCAAAACACGTTACACTGGTGTCAGAAGTGGGATTCGGTAACCGTAAACACGTTACAATATATTGAAAAGTAGTGAACTTGTTCATGAAAACAGGCACATCACCATCTGTACCTCAGCTAATTAGATGGGAATCTCATTTGGATCATTCCTAAGCTTTGTGATAACAAAATCTGAACAGGTGAGAGATCTTATACAAAACTTACAATAGCCTAGTCTGCCTGTGATAATCTCGTAGAGAACAGTTCATAAAATTTGTGGAAATTCACTTGAAAGTTCTAAAATTGTGAAGCACTGTCTTTCACAAATGTTGTGGCTGACCCATCTTTGAACATTCTGCACCACTGTTGTACAGTTCCTTCATTATTATATTTTGGTTGTAAACCATGTATAATTTGTAGTAGATTAGCAGCATGAATTTCGCGGCTGGCAGGATTATCAGTCGCAGGATACATCATAATTCACTCTGTAGAGACAAGAACAAACATTAGGTGACCAGTTATATGATGGTTTCCAAAGCAATGGGTCATGTGATGCTACCTCGCATATGGGAGCTCTCTCCCTCTTCTATGTTAGTTGCTTAAAATAAACAGAAGTTACTTTCTGAATAGCCCTTGTATATAAAATACACGTTCAAGGCCATCATTGATCAAATTAATGTTGAGTCATCATAAATAGGTTATGTTCTCATTAGGGAGAAAAAAGTTGTCAGTTGTGATTATTAATGAGAAGGCAATCAGCGTGTAACAATGCTGCCAATGATGGTACATATACTTTATGTTAATAAGTTTTATGCTTCAGTGTGAAGCTGCATGCCATTTTCTCTTGATTCTGAAATAGTAATTTCATGTTGTATGTTACTTGAATGAGGTAAGTATAAGTTTTGAGGTTTCCAAAGTGATGATTGTTGACATTTATTCAGCATTCCATAAATCCTTACATGGTTAAACACCAATGGATATAGAAATAGTCAACATTAGTAAACATGATCACATATTGCATCGCAATTGTGTAATGTCATACCAATTAAAAATATTAACAATATACAACATGGACAAAAACCATCATTTATAACAATAAAGCGCCATCAACTCCCACCAGTAACAAATCCGAAACTTTAATTGTTGTCACAGTTAAAATATTCGTCCAATGAATAAAATGAATTTAAAAACAGGAATCTTTTAACAGCAGACCTAAATTTTTTAATCTCATGAGCTTTTTCTTTTACATTAGGTGGAATTTTATTAAAAATTTTAATTCCAAAATAATATGTTCCCTTTTGAAAGATAGTTAAGTTACATGAGGGATAATGGAGGTTATTACTATGTCTTGTGTCGATTGTATGAATCTCAGAATGAGATAAAAATAGATCTTTGTTTTTGACCATGAATAACAAAATGGAAAAAATGTACTATGAGTAAAGGGGCAGAATCTTTAATCTCTTAAACAACTCCCTACAAGAATCTCTACTTCTAGAATTGGTGATGACTCTTATTACCCTCTTCTGTAGTCTAAAGATACGGATGCAGAGGGGCGAATTACCCCAGAAAATCAGGCCATATGTCATAATAGAATGAAAATATGAAAAATATATAGATATCATTGATTCTAATGACATATATGGTTTAATAGCCCTAACTGCATAGAACATTGTGTTTTTATGGGACATGGCACTGGGAGATATGTAAATGAACAGATGCATGGATGAGCATCACTGATAAAAGTGATGTTTCTGCTGTGAAGATTTGTCAGAGTTCTGTCTTCTTGGATATAATGCCATATGGTCCGTTGAAAGTCATCTGACATTTGGAAGGAAATGCATAGCAGTACATCTTCAGAACTCCTCATAACCACCACTGTGAGAACCTCAAATCCTACATACTTCAAGACACTCAAGCATCATTTATTGTCTCTTAAAGCCTCTGAACAGTGAATTACTGAAATGATTGAAAAGAAGAGTATAAAATTATTAATATATTTTAAATTAGATGTATTTGCTTATGATCCATTAAATCATAAAAAGCAGCCCATAAGAAGTGTAAAGACATCAAATTTTATTTTTTTATAGTCATGGGACCCATAATAACAGTAAGTAAAAGTAAAGCTATCCCTGTACCAGGCCGTGAAGGCCAATAGGGTTGTGAAACATTGAGGGTCCCACACTATCTAGACCAGGCATGTCAAATTCAACTTGTACAGAGGGCCACCTCAGCCCTATAAATAATAGTCCAGGGCCGCACTTCAAAATAGAAATACACATTAGATTTTGATACAAGGAAATTTAATTCTATTTATTATTTAGGAATAATTTCAATATAATTACCTAAAGTCACATATCTTACAGTTTTAAAAAGCAAGAGAATGCCATTCTTGACAAGTATCAAACAGCTTTTCAATATGTAAAAAGAGATTACACAAGAAATTATGTTAGAAATAGCAAAACATTGAATTTCCTGCAGCCTGCTAATTTATGTCTGCGTGAGACTTCTTGTCTTCTGGTCTGTTGGAAAATTGTCTTTACAAAAAATATTTCTACTAAAATTTTAATATTGATTTTAATGTCAATTAGCTCTAAAAGTTGAGGGGCTGCACTTTGTGGCTATGGGGGCCGCATGTTTGACACAGCTGATCTAGACAATCGGCTCAAAGATGGCAGTAAGGTTGTCAGCCTTACACGCCGGCCGCACTTTACTACCCAGGAAAATTATTTAATTAATTCCTGGTACTCATTTCTGTTAGAGGCTGAATAAACCCCAGGGCCTAGTGTGGCTAGAAGGATTAGGTCAACTGAAAAAATCCTGGTAAATTTAATTGTAAAGTTTATTATTTCAAGAAAACAGGGATGGTCTTGCAGATAGTTCACAGATCTCCCACAAGCAGGACCTTGTTCCATATAAGATATATAGATAAGCTAAAACAGGTTTCCTTGAAATACTACTATTTCCACCATTAACCTTCTTGCACTATTCATTAGTGCTAACCTTGACACATCAATAAATAACTCTGAAAGCAACTGTTTATGAACCCAACATATACAGTTTGACAGTTCTTAGCACAGAGAAGCATTGCACCAGCCCTGACAAAAGTGACAAAAAATGGATTGGTGCAAACAAGAGTAAAAGTAAGGTTTTCAAGAGCAGTTATCGGTCTGCTTCTGCTGATTTCTAGGGCAGAGATGAATAAATTACGGCCCATGTTGGTGGAGCAGTAGCTCATGCAAGTCCTTGCGTATGTGAACAACTATGACACAGAATATTAGATTATTAAACAGTTATTAAAAACACACAAAAGTAAATGTTAGAAGTCAGGAAGAAGTGAATGTCTTCAGCTCAGTTTCAGTAAGTTGAAACAAGTGTTAGATGAAGTGATAAATGATTTCAGTAATACGGAACTGGAAGAAGAGACAGGATTGCAAAATATAACTCTTAAGAGGTGGAAACAAATAGAATGCTATAATAATTTTTAGTAGGAAGAACAAAAGAATAAGGAATGTCTTGACACTACAGATGTAATAGAGGATTTGTTTAGAAATGTATAGAAGATCAAGGTAACAAATTGGGATGATGATTACATATGCAGGTATGGGAGAAAGAGGGGATTCCACTACAGGAGTAAAATTGAGATGTAATAATGTTGAGAAGGAGAAGATATTTTCCATGTCAGCATGAACACCAATTGGATAGCGAATAGGGTGACAAGACGCCTATCTTTTTAAGGCTAGTTTTTGGTGTGTGGGCTCATTTCTGTTAAATTGATGAAATGTTCCCTTCTTCATAATTTCATTCCTAAGAACCTAGAATATTCAATAATATCTTCTCATTTAAAAATAACGGTAAGTTTATGAGCATTTAGTTTTGGAGTGCTGGTGAGTGATGTACAAGGTGTGGCAATAAAGAAACCGGATTCATGCTCTAACCCTTTATTAAAAAAAAAATCAGACAGTCGAAATGTTATCCCCTTCAATGTAGTCCCCTCCCCGATCCCTACACCGCTCCATGCGAATTTTCCACTGTTGGAAGCAGTGCTGCAGGTCATCTTGTGTTATGCTCTTCAAGAGTTGCGTCGCTTTTGCTTTCACTGCATCCACGGACTCGAACCTGGTCCCTTTCAGCGCAGACTTGATTTTTGGGAAGAGAAAAAA
>NW_019727139.1:69270-72963 GCF_002891405.2 Cryptotermes secundus | reverse complement strand
TTCCCGACGTTTTTCCTACCCTCCATAAACTTCTTAAACCACTCGAAAACTTGCGTGCGAGATAGACACTGATCACCATATACTTCTGTCAACAAATTGTAAGTTTCAGTGGCAGATTTTCCAAGTTTTGTGAGGAATTTGATGTTAGCACGTTGTTCTGCATTAGCACTCAGCATTATTCCGACGGAGCTCAGAAACACGATCCGCTTCTAACAATGGTCGCGGCCAGACTAACCGATGCACGTGAATGAAACTTTGTGTGACGGTAGAGGGAAGTCCAAGGGTCAATGCCCTACCCTCCTCTTCGTCAATGACGTGGCCGGAAATGAGTCATAAAAGTAATCCGGGTTCTTTATTGCCACACCTTGTAACAATTGGAAACAGCTATTTGTTTTTGAAACTCTAATCATTGCAAGTGGTACATCTGAAATATTGTCACATAGCTGTACCCCTGCACCTGCAACAATGCTAAAACTGTGAGTGTCCTGTTATAATTTTTCCCCCTAATTTATTTTTGTATTCACAGATACCTGCTAGCATTTTGCAACCATCTGCTCAGTCAGTAGTTACACTTCTTAGTAGACAGAAGACAAACAATCGCTGTGTTTGTGCGAGTTATGTTTTGTAAATACAAGTGGAGTTTTGTAGTTTTCATCAAATTTGCATTTGTATTTTCCTAATGTACAAGGATAAATGTACAATTTTGAATTTTTTGCCAACAATATGCCAAGAAAAATAACACATCAGTGGATCCACTCAGTTTACATCAAAAATTTCAGCTAAGTACATGATAGAATAATTGTAACTAAAAACCAGACCTGAAGATGGCACACATTTATGCCAAAACATGTTATCCTAGACAGGAAATTCCACCTGCTGGGAATAGTGCTGTGTTGACAGGAATATAGTAAATTGTATCTATGAAGATGTTTATAACTCTTCCCTGGCATGGAACAATTACTGCAGTTGTTTCCTGCTCTGAAGTCGTTTTTTTTCTCTCCCACTCTAATCTGCCAGTAATTTTGAAGAAGCTGTTGAAAAAATTAGTTAGCAGAAGAGTATCTGTGGTACTTACATTTCATAATGTCAATGTTCCATACAATTATTCAGGAAATTTAAAGTGAAAGATATTCACTGTTGCTGGTTTTAACTGCATTACAGTCAGTTTTTCAACTGTTTCTAAACAGAACTGAAGAAGATTCCCTTCCTTGAAATCATAAGAGCTTCTAAGTAAAAGGAAAAAAGATGGACTGGAGAAAGAAGCTTGTTCTGTGTACAAGTTGTGTTTTGGGTATTTGCTGAAATGGACAGTTTATTTTAATGAATTTGACTACTTTAGTTAGATGAATTTAAATTATGCCCTTTCAATCAGTAATGCACATTCAACCAGAAAAAGAACTTGAGAGACCTAGATGTGATAGTGGGTGATATCAGATGTTTTTACCAGTTCTGCAACCAAAAGACCTTTGTTCAAAGTGTCCAGAGCTCTGGAAACTTCAAAAGAGCATCAGCTAGTGACAAGTAGGTTAAATAGTTTCAGAACATCTGTAATGCAGACCATTATTCCAGAATGCTTAAACTACAACAATTTTTTTTTCGTTCCCGGTAATAATCCCAGTGTTGAATGAATATTTTCCTTTGCTGAATACCCAGTGGACAGATGCACAAAATAAGTTTATCATTAAAGCTATAAAGGATGTTCTCTTACTGCAGCATAATTTACATGACTATTCGTGCCTTAAATTGTATGGATATTGGCTCTGATCAATCCTAGCCCCTCTTTTATCTGGAAAAGTCAGTGAAAAAGCCAGGTCAAAACTCGTTATAATTGCCTGTGAATGGGGACCATTCAAGGGCCATTATGACTTACCTCCTTCAAACTTCCCTGTGGGAGATGGGATGGCATGTATTTGTCCCCACGGTGGAGAACTTGAATTTTTTTTTAATTCCCAGAGTGGGGTGTGCAAGCCATTTCCACAGGAGTCTTTCACCATATTCTGAAATGTACAGATGTGACCCTTGCATGCTCCAAGACCTAGTTTGCAGATCAAGTAATAAATTGTAATTTAAAGCATAAGCATACAATAAATTAAACAATATGGTTTGGAGAAAATATAAGTGAATCAACATCAAACTGGATCAACTCCCAGAATACCGCTTAATTCAGCATTACTACCCTGAGTCTCATGCAAACCGACCCAGTTACGTAGTTTCCCATACCTATACCAGCCTTTCGATCTGTGAGGACAACTTGCAGTGACCATCATACACTATCCTAAGGTATAAACAGGTGTAGCAGGGGTAGCACCATTCCAACTGAGCTAAAATTACAAAGGCAGGTTGGAAAAGAGCAGTGTTAATATCTCCTGGAACAGCCAGTTTTGCTTAGGGGCATAAAATCTTTCAACAAATATGCAGGTTCCACTTCATCATAATTGTGTAGATATTGGCATTGTAAGCACATTAATATTCCGCAATTGGTAAGTGAATATTAATCTGCTTACTCTGTCAGTTATTTCTTGAGTCCAGATAATATCGCCATTCCAGTTAAATAGAGCTACAACAGAAACCATTATCAGTCTTTAGATATTACCATAATCCTTGCACATCCTGTGCACTGATAATAACTCAGAAGACAATAATATCACATGTTAGAGTTACTATTGATGGGGTTTTGGATTGGAGATTTCATTTTTTTTACCACTTTAATACACTGCTCGTGACTACACTTAACTGTAGTGCCATTGCTGATTTCCACACTTTGCAAATCACTACAGAACACGCTAAGTCTTCTCAGTTTGCTCTGACTTCACCAGTCATTCCCTGGTAACGGCTTATAACAGTGGGGATTCTTTAACTGCACCTACCAAGTCATCACAGATTGCCCTACAACTGACTAACTTCAAAGTCAAAGTCACATTGCGACTGACGGTCAGTCAGTCAATGGGGCTCATGACCAGTTCTTTATTACTGTGTGACAGTTACGGTCTTGTTTTTGTGGGGCGCCATCTCTTGTGGGAGGACTGGAGGAGGCGTTTACATAAGTTTACATAGATGACAATTATAGTTCACATTGTGACAATTTTTTTCATTCGCCAAATCTGGTCACCTAATAGAGAGGAGTGTACCAAATGTTACAATAGGAATGAAAGAAAAGTTGGAGAAATGGAAACTGAAAGACTGCAGAAGAGGAACCGTAACAGGTTTTTGCATCATGAATAGACAACTGGAAGATGCGAAACATGTTTTAGTTTACAGTGAAACTGCAGGATGGAGGGTTACTTTATATTTATTTATTTATTTACATTTATACATTCCGTTAATCCTTATGGTACAGCTGACCGGTGGATATGGATTTTATCCCAAGCTAATAGATTAAAATACGCAAATACAAAAACTACATACATACTTTTGTCATTAAGACAGTTAAAAGATTTATATTAATGTACAATGCATAAAATGATCAAAATTATAAAACAATAATTGATACAAAATACTTAGGTAATGATATAAAATTATAACATATCAGGGGTACAATTACCAATTTTAATTACATACATGGTTAAAGTATTCCTCTAAGGAATAAAAAGAATTTGAAAGAAAAAATCTTTTTAGCCTCAGTTTAAATAGTTTCACATCATTACTCATACTCTTGATTCTGGATGGCAGGTGGTTATAAGCCTTAATACCAAA